>NC_137471.1:35656388-35961241 GCF_964235325.1 Thermobia domestica
GGCTTATCACACTTCAATGAATAAAGCAGTGAAAAATGACTCAATTTGTTTACCACTGTTGGCGTGTTATTTCAACACCAAGACCCTCTCCTTGACGTCACAAGGAGAGGAAGGAGAAAGTCCACTGCCTATTAGGCTTATCACACTTCAATGAATAAAGCAGTGAAAAATGACTCAATTTGTTTACCACTGTTGGCGTGTTATTTTAAACCAAGACCCTCTCCTTGACGTCACCAGGAGAGGAAGGAGAAAGTCCACTGCTTATTAGGCTTATCACACTTCAATGAATAAAGCAGTGAAAAATGACTCAATTTGTTTACCACTGTTGGCGTGTTAATTTCAACACCAAGACCCTCTCCTTGACGTCACAAGGAGAGGAAGGAGAAAGTCCACTGCCTATTAGATTCGTTTAGGCTTATCACACTGTAACGAATAAAGCAGTGAAAAATGACTCAATTTGTTTACCACTGTTGGCGTGTTATTTCAACACCAAGACCCTCTCCTTGACGTCACAAGGAGAGGAAGGAGAAAGTCCACTGTCTATTAGGCTTATCACATTTCAATGAATAAAGCAGTGAAAAATGACTCAATTTGTTTACCACTGTTGGCGTGTTATTTCAACACCAAGACCCTCTCCTTGACGTCACAAGGAGAGGAAGGAGAAAGTCCACTGCCTATTAGATTCGTTTTAGGCTTATCACACTGTAACGAATAAAGCAGTGAAATATGACTCAATTTTCTTACCACTGTTGGCGTGTTATTTCAACACCAAGACCCTCTCCTTGACGTCACAAGGAGAGGAAGGAGAAAGTCCACTGCCTATTAGAATCTTTTTAGGCTTATCACACTGTAAACGAATAAAGCAGTGAAAAATGACTCAATTTGTTTACCACTGTTGGCGTGTTATTTCAACACCAAGACCCTCTCCTTGACGTCACAAGGAGAGGAAGGAGAAAGTCCACTGCCTATTAGATTCGTTTTAGGCTTATCACACTGTAATGAATAAAGCAGTGAAAAATGACTCAATTTGTTTACCACTGTTGGCGTGTTATTTCAACACCAAGACCCTCTCCTTGACGTCACAAGGAGAGGAAGGAGAAAGTCCACTGCCTATTAGATTCGTTTTAGGCTTATCACACTGTAACGAATAAAGCAGTGAAAAATGACTCAATTTGTTTACCACTGTTGGCGTGTTATTTCAACACCAAGACCCTCTCCTTGACGTCACAAGGAGAGGAAGGAGAAAGTCCACTGCCTATTAGATTCGTTTTAGGCTTATCACACTGTAACGAATAAAGCAGTGAAAAATGACTCAATTTGTTTACCACTGTTGGCGTGTTATTTCAACACCAAGACCCTCTTCTTGACGTCACAAGGAGAGGAAGGAGAAAGTCCACTGCCTATTAGGCTTATCACACTTCAATGAATAAAGCAGTGAAAAATGACTCAATTGTTTACCACTGTTGGCGTGTTATTTTAAAACCAAGACCCTCTCCTTGACGTCCACCAGGAGAGGAAGGAGAAAGTCCACTGCTTATTAGGCTTATCACACTTCAATGAATAAAGCAGTGAAAAATGACTCAATTTGTTTACCACTGTTGGCGTGTTATTTCAACACCAAGACCCTCTCCTTGACGTCACAAGGAGAGGAAGGCGAAAGTCCACTGCCTTTTAGGCTTATCACACTTCAATGAATAAAGCAGTGAAAAATGACTCAATTCGTTTACCACTGTTGGCGTGTTATTTCAACACCAAGACCCTCTCCTTGACGTCACAAGGAGAGGAAGGAGAAAGTCCACTGCCTATTAGATTCGTTTTAGGCTTATCACACTGTAACGAATAAAGCAGTGAAAAATGACTCAATTTGTTTACCACTGTTGGCGTGTTATTTCAACACCAAGACCCTCTCCTTGACGTCACAAGGAGAGGAAGGAGAAAGTCCACTGCCTATTAGGCTTATCACACTTCAATGAATAAAGCAGTGAAAAATGACTCAATTTGTTTACGACTGTTGGCGTGTTATTTAAAACCAAGACCCTCTCCTTGACGTCACCAGGAGAGGAAGGAGAAAGTCCACTGCTTATTAGGCTTATCACACTTCAATGAATAAAGCAGTGAAAAATGACTCAATTTGTTTACCACTGTTGGCGTGTTATTTCAACACCAAGACCCTCTCCTTGACGTCACAAGGAGAGGAAGGAGAAAGTCCACTGCCTATTAGATTCGTTTTAGGCTTATCACACTGTAACGAATAAAGCAGTGAAAAATGACTCAATTTGTTTACCACTGTTGGCGTGTTATTTCAACACCAAGACCCTCTCCTTGACGTCACAAGGAGAGGAAGGAGAAAGTCCACTGCCTATTAGGCTTATCACACTTCAATGAATAAAGCAGTGAAAATGACTCAATTTGTTTACCACTTTTGGCGTGTTATTTTAAAACCAAGACCCTCTTTTTGACGTCACCAGGAGAGGAAGGAGAAAGTCCACTGCTTATTAGGCTTATCACACTTCAATGAATAAAGCAGTGAAAAATGACTCAATTTGTTTACCACTGTTGGCGTGTTATTTCAACACCAAGACCCTCTCCTTGACGTCACAAGGAGAGGAAGGAGAAAGTCCACTGGCTATTAGATTCGTTTTAGGCTTATCACACTGTAACGAATAAAGCAGTGAAAAATGACTCAATTTGTTTACCACTGTTGGCGTGTTATTTCAACACCAAGACCCTCTCCTTGACGTCACAAGGAGAGGAAGGAGAAAGTCCACTGCCTATTAGATTCGTTTTAGGCTTATCACACTGTAACGAATAAAGCAGTGAAAATGACTCAATTTGTTTACCCACTGTTGGCGTGTTATTTCAACACCAAGACCCTCTCCTTGACGTCACAAGGAGAGGAAGGAGAAAGTCCAGTGCCTATTAGGCTTATCACACTTCAATGAATAAAGCAGTGAAAAATGACTCAATTTGTTTACCACTGTTGGCGTGTTATTTCAACACCAAGACCCTCTCCTTGACGTCACAAGGAGAGGAAGGAGAAAGTCCACTGCCTATTAGGCTTATCACACTTCAATGAATAAAGCAGTGAAAAATGACTCAATTTGTTTACCACTGTTGGCGTGTTATTTTAAAACCAAGACCCTCTCCTTGACGTCACCAGGAGAGGAAGGAGAAAGTCCACTGCTTATTAGGCTTATCACACTTCAATGAATAAAGCAGTGAAAAATGACTCAATTTGTTTACCACTGTTGGCGTGTTATTTCAACACCAAGACCCTCTCCTTGACGTCACAAGGAGAGGAAGGAGAAAGTCCACTGCCTATTAGATTCGTTTTAGGCTTATCACACTGTAACGAATAAAGCAGTGAAAAATGACTCAATTTGATTACCACTGTTGGCGTTTTATTTCAACACCAAGACCTTTAGCTTTCTACATGATCATAAATATCGAAAATTAAAAGTGATGAATTGTGTTAGTTATTACTTTTTGGTATAGTTGGTATTTACAGTAAGTAAAGAATAATATATAATATTTCCTGTAATCATTTACTTTCTGTTTGACAAATACTGTGCGGGGAGTTCCTCGGAGTTCTCCCGTTTCCTCCCAGTTTCTTCATTCCACCATTTCATTCATTTTTCCTCATCACCGTCTCCTTTATCCCAGCCGGCACAAGCGTTGGACGTAACACTCAAAGATTTTTTAACTTCCTTTTTGAGTTTAACGTCCTAGGCTTATCTACCAAGGCTAAGGGATACCATGATGGTGAGATGGATTATGATAATGGAATGACGAAAGTGGGAGGAAACTAAATACTCCCAAGAAAACCTCCACACTTGACGTTTGTTCACCACAAAGCCCACTTGACGGGAGCTGGGATTTAAGGATGGACCTCAAGCAAAAGAGGTAAGCATTGTACCCCAGAGTCACTGCGGCTTATCTATATATATGCTCGAAAACAGTTTTGTAAGTTTATGAGCAGAGTGCTCGTAGGCACAACAGATGGCAGGACTTCCACTTATGTAAATGTCAAAGAATGCGTCGACCTACAAAAGTATTTTCGTGAAAGACTACAGAAAATATAAACATTATTCGTTACTTGATATAAATGTGAAATGTAATGCGTAAAGCTTTTACTCATTGAAAAATCTAAAAATAAATACAAATTTTAAGTAGCAGTTATTAAATATTTATCTGTAGGGAGCTAATGACCTGGGCGTTGCAGTAAGAAGCTAACAGTAATACACAAATTGAATTGTTTAACATCATGATTTTTCGAGTAGTGAAAAGAGTGAAAGTAAATTTTGAACAATGTAATAAACTTTGTGAAAGACAGTGAATAGGAAACACGTGAAACGTACATTTATGAATGAATGAGATATGGACAACCACCGTTAAAGTAACCGTTGCCTCTGAAGTTGTTAACACATTGCATCCATTAAGGAACTCGGTTTAAATTATTGCTCTACTATCTCTTGGCAAAGAGGAATACAAAAAATTGCTTTCATTCAGGATGTATCGTGTTGAGAAACGAATGGACTTAAGGGCGGACGTATTAATATTACAATTATATAAAGCCCATAAATCTGATCCTATTAAGTACTGTATAATGTCATAACTTAATAAATTTGTTCTTTATGAAAACTACAGCCCGCGCCAAGTGGACATTGTGGTGAACCGTGTGTGGCTTTTCCTGGGGTTCTCCCAGGGGCGGATCCAGGGGGGGCGATCGTCTCGATTGCCCCCAGAAAAGGAAACTTTCTCATTTTATATACAAATAAAATCCATCTCAGAGTTTGGAGCTCTTTAAAGTAGTTCTAAGTTGCAATATTACAATCCACCATCCCCCCAGAAGTCCGTCCTGTATCCGCCACTGGTTCTCCCATTTCCTTTCACTTCCTTTATTTCACGATTTCGTTCACTATAGCTATTGTGATCATCGTCTCTTTTGGCCTCGAAGCATAATAGTGGGACGTTAAACCTTTAAATATAGAAAAGCCATTCCTGTTACCTAATTAAAACTAGTATTATATAATACTTTTACCTTTGCACATTAAGTATGATCCTATAGGTCTCTTTACGCTCCGGGTTCAATCCGAGCTCCCGCCAAGTGAACTTTGTGGTGGACAAACACCGTGTGCTTGGGGTTCTTCGGGCTTCTCCCGTTTCCTCCCACTTTCTTAATTCCACCATTTCATTCATTTCTCATCATCACTGTTTTCTGTAGCCTAGCCGGCATACCCGTGGGACGTGAAATTCAAAGATTTCATTTTTTTTTTGTATCTTTACGCGTATGAAAATTCCTGTACAACTACTAAATTTTAAAAACGTTCTTCTTTTACTACGACTACTACTACTACTACTATTACTAACCCCAACACTACACGAAGATCTCCCAGTAGTTCCAACCCTAGTATATCAAGTTTTTGTCAAGAGTTTCTTGTGTGGGTACACTCATGTCCAAAATTATTGTCGCATATCTATAACTGTCTTCTTGTAAGAATATAATTCGATAATTATTTTGCAGGGTACGTTTAACACTGAAACTATGTGTATAATCCGAAAATGTATATTTCTGGTAAATTCCATAGAAAAAGAATTATTATAACGAAAATTATAATGAGTAAAATAAAATGTTACTTAATGGACACGAAAATTTTATGTTCGTTTTATTGTTCTTATTTACTGCTCTTTTGACATGAAATTTGCTACATACACGTCTTTGCCGATTATACACATACTAACATTATAAGAAATACCGGGCTAATTCGTTATCAAATTATATTCCTAGAACAACATATTTATAGACATGATACAACAATTTTGGATATGAGTGTACATTCGTTCTCTGCGGGTAGAAGAAGCATTCATTTGGAGATGCACTGGTGTACAGTACAGAGTGTTAACACAAAGTCTCGTTAGTCTTACCAGACGCAAACAAAATGAATTATTGGGGTCCCGGGTTCGATCCCAGCCCCCGCCACGTGAACTTTGTGGTGGACAAACACCGTGTGCGTGGGTTTTCTCGGGGTTCTCCCGTTTCCTCCCACTTTCTTCATTCCACCATTTCATTCATTACTCATCATCACCGTCTCCTTTAGCCTAACCGGCATACCCGTGGGACGTAAAACTCAAAGATTTCATTTCATTTCATTTCAAAATGAATTATTGTTTTATGGAGTAAATAGTTGTTATTGTAAATGGAAAATACATTTGTGATATTATCAGACCTAAGCGATCAAACTGTGCACCGTCATTCTCATGGCAAAGAATAATACGACGCGAAGTTCTATGCAATTATTTACAAAACAATATTCCCTAAGATGAGCCAAAACTTATCTCACAGCATTTTTCAGTTCGCCAGTGATAGCTATAGTAACGTCATCTCTCATGAATGTACTTCATGAATCCCCACAATTCATTATCATATGTGGTGAGATCTGGGCGTCGTGATAATTAGGCAAGTAACACTCGCAGCACAGGTGATCCGTGACCAATCCAGCGCCCAGGAAATACCTTATAGAGATATTCATGTACTGTAATGTCATAATGGGCAAGTGCCATACCTTGCGGAACCAAAAATATTTCCTTAATTCCATGCTCTTTCAAGAGGAGTAGAAACAAGTTCCGCAACATGTCCAGGTACTGATATTGATTCACAACGTTGTTAAAGAAGAACGGACCAAACATGCACTTGCCGTCCATGGGTGCGATACCACCACATGTATGTAGTTATTTGCCATATTTTGATAAAATTGAGGATTTTCTTGGGTCACAAACCATATTTCATGGCGACAACTCCTGCAGATTGCACATTGATCTGAAAAGCATATTTTACCACGCTTTGTTACGTCAAGCATCACAAGGAAAGACGCATATGTTTCCTTCCTCCGATCTACGTCATCATCAGATAATTTTTGAACGGGTGTATTGTTATATGCACACATACGTCTCGTTTGATATGCTTCTGCGTTGTTGACCCAATTCCGCAGTCTTTTACACGTCAACTTCGTTGGCGATTAATCTATAGATTTCTGGAGCGGAAAACATGTTTCCTTCTCTAGTGGAAGGTCTGCCACTCCTTGACATTGCCTGTGAAGAAAAGTTTATGCTCACGTTTCAAAAAGGGTTTGTATCACAGACTACAATATACAGACCGCAAACTCAGCAAAAAACTGGAAACTTGGCGACCGTAGCGTCTCTAACAGGCGACGACGGAACTAACCAGTGGATCTGACGCCACCTACGTGGAAATTTCGAAGGTAACAATTACTCTTTCGCTCCTTTAGTTGCATTTGGGAACAGCTCTTTCTCTTGAGTACTTCCCGGAACTTAGATATTTTCAAAGTGAACTCTTTTTTTTTTAAAAAAAAAGAAAAATCTGTTAATATATTTAGAAAAAGCTGGAAAGAAACATTCACTCCAGAGACAGTACAAGAAAAAGTGAATATTAGCTTATCTGATCTTTCTGCACTACATCTAACAATGAGATACGAATCAAACGAAAACACTCCGTCGGTTACTATGACAACCCATGACATCACGTTCGAAGACCGATGGCAGCGCCATTCATACATGACGACACTGATCCGGCCCACCGAGACCATTGATTGGTTCTTTCGCTGTGCAGACGATACAAACTGATTTCAATACGCATATAGGAAGTTGCTCGTCTGTATGTATTTTAGTCTGTGGTTTGTATCGAAGGAGGATCTCGTTGAAATTGCGTCACAAATTCACTACGCACTAGTGTTTTGTTTCTCTGATACAGCCACGAACTTGCAATAACATGTTATTAACGCTGTAAATGGACATACCAGGCCTTGTTTACTTTATAGGACCTGAAATACAAACAAAAACATACGTTATTTTGTACAATATAGACGTTGTTAATTTGTGTAAGAGACATATCGTATCAGCGATTGTTTACTTCAAAGAATCTGAAGTCCAAACGAAAAATATAGTTATTATCACATACTTACGGGGAATGGGAGTTCGTGGGCAGTCTGTATGTCGTAAGAACTTTAATGTGTTGATCCTGGAGAAAATTGCTTCTGGTGACGAAGTCATCTGGTCATCTTTGAAAAGTTAAAAGAAAAGAAAGAGTAATAACGCGCGTATTAGAGACAAGTGTTTTATATCCCCGACTTTTCTATATTTCAGAGTTAATATATTGTAGCATGGTATGTCTTAACTGTTCAGCACCATATTGCTGGAGCATTGTGAAACAACAACAACAACGAATTCTTCACTTTTTAGATCAATGTCACAAGTGATAAAACCTGTGCGTATCTGTCGATCTCTTTTCTAAAATGTAAATGTGCACTTTACAACTTCACAGTTGTGTGTAACTAACTGGTTGAATTTAACTGTAATGTATCGTTTCTGGTACTCTACGAGTAGAATAGTCATTCGTACAGAAATTATTACAATAAAACTGTATTCTACCTGAACCTTCGGCCTGATGTACACCGTAGGATAAAACCATGCTTAATTAAAAACTTCTAATTGTTGGGATTTAAAAAAATATATTTATTTATTGAGTTCGATCCCCAGCCACCCCAAACTCTACACAAAAAATGTATAAGGATTTTGCTATACGAGGACTGTCGAAAAATTCTTATATCTTCTTTGCTTCTGAGAAAATTACATGATTTAGGTTGGCCGAATTTTGTATCATGGAAGAGGAGTCCATGATGTCTTTATTCTGCACCTGGCGTTACTTTCATTTGCATCTTCTATTGTAGAGGAGTGGTTCTATATTGGTTGCTCTTCTGTGGTCTCGGCGCGGATAAAATGGTGAAGACATGAGTATACGTATAAAATGCTAGAAGGAAGTCACAATTCAACTCCGTGGAAACATCCGACGTCGCCAGGGCCTGACACAGTTCGCGAAAATTGAGAGAAGATCACCACGTGCGCAGAAAAATCAAACCGATGTTGATTTTCTTCTTCGATTGCTGAGGGAATGTGCAACATGAGTACGTACGGATATAAAACGTACGGAAAGACGTACGGATACAAAACACTTCTCCTCAGACGTTTCCCGTCATCTACAGTAAGAACAGTAATACAATAACAGCTATTTAATAATAGTATAAAACTCGATAATAATACCAAATTTGGTACAACATGATACAGAGGTCCAATAAATACAGACTAAAAGTATTACATGTTTAGTTCCAATGTTTCTTGGTTAGATTTAGAATTTATGAACAACTCTCGTATATTTACTAAGAAGACGGAGGACAAAAGAGAGGATGTTAAAATTTCATTAGTATACTCCTCATGTATATACATGAATGGGTTTCTTCATTTGAGGATTTAGATTTCTGGGCTTTCGGCGTCTATAGTCATTTACCCCGTCACATTTTGAGGGATGACGTTCCTCGGCGAGTACACTATCCGGGGAAAGGGAAGGTAATAAGCGGCCTGGCACCTATAAGTTAGGTACCACCCCGGCATTTGCCTGGTGTGAATGAGGAAAACCCAGGAAAACCTCATTCAGGTTGGCTGGCCTGAAAAAGCGTTTGACACTTTCTCGATTGAGTGTCTCATCAGGAATCGAACCCGGAACCGCTCGCACCGACGGCAAAAGAGTTAGCGGCTACACTGCGCGGGGTCACAAGTACCTTCGTCTCTGAGTCATACCGAGTCACGAGTTTGTCCGTGTTACCTGGTATGGTCGACCATGTGTTTGACTGCCTCCGAATCATGAGTCACGAACCTACCATGGATGAATTTTGACGAGCTATCTGTGGCATTTGGTCTGTCACATCTTCCCTGAACTCCAACAACTACAACTTTTATTCCTACCATAAAACTATATATACGTTCTAATTTTGTTTGGTGGAAGACTTTATCGTGGGAAAACAACCTCTTCTCACTGTATTAAACTTGATGGCTTCTTGTTAACCAATAGTGTTGCGTCCAATTAACTTCGTCTTCTGCCACATGATTACGAAGTCCAAACAAAAGTTTAATGGCTGATGGAGATAAACCACTTCCGAAACCTTGTTTCAACAATTAAATTATCTCGTTTCCGCCCTTACGTTTTCTCCTTTCCCATTTCTCTCTCTATATATAATGCTTGTTTTGATTGCACGAGTTTTCCAAATCTACTTCGTAAAATACAGAAACGAAAGAACTTATACGTCGATAAATTTCTTACCTAACGTGGAATGGATTTTCAGTTTAGCGTCCGTTGTAGCAGCGAGGCTATATATATGAGCCGTGGATCTACAATTTAACGTGAGATTTGAACCACATGAGCTTCCGTTAATCGAACCTGGATCTCCCGTGAAAAAGATGCTTATGCTAACCATCTAGTCACAAGAGTTCCTTACTATATAAACAATGTGTTACTGGATGATATATTATTTCACTAACAACATCAATCCCTTAAAGGCATATGATTTGGTAATCAGTTAATTAGCATCCTATTGGTAAAGGGTTAGCATTCTTACCTAACCATGTGTTTCAGTCAGTGTTGGGCAAAATCAATTGAAATCAATTGCAATTGATCAATCAATTGAAAGTAATTGCTCTGAAAATTAATTGCAATTGATTTCAATTGCAATTGATCTCAGTTTGTAATTGACAATTAATTTCAATTGCAATTGAATTCAATCATAAAATTTGCTATTAAATTTTCGCCAATTGTTAATTGTTAATTGGTCACCAGGCAATTGAAACTTTTAATTGTTAATTGTCAATCGCAAAGGGTGCAATTGAAACATTTAATTGTTAATTGCAATTGACAATTGAAACTTGTAATTGTTAATTGTAATTGTTAATTGCAATTGAAATCAGCAATTAAAACTGAAGATAAGAAGACGTGTGTATATTGTGTTGTCCACTTGTTACTGATTTACATATTTCAAATAAGGTACTTATAAGAAATGCTGGATAACTACCATCCCTTCGCCCCCCTGGAAAGAAAGCCGTGAAACTAAGTATTTTTAAAATATATTGGGCCTTATGCAGAGTCGTTTTGAAGCGTGATTAGAGCCATACTAAAGAGTTCGACTAACATAAGTCTCCTGCAGTAGTCAGTAGCTTAGTATGACGCTAAGCATACTTCCGAAACGACTCTGCATAGGGCGGATTATGTTTATGGTTGTATCCCCCTCGAAAGAACTCTATATGCCCGACATGCATACAATAGGAATGGGCACGAACGAGTTCGAGTGATTTTTCTTTAAAACTCGACTCGACTCGAAGTAGACATATTTGAGCTCGACTCGAGAACTCGGCTCGAAAAATTTCCCCCAACTCGACTCGAATTCGGATCGAGTTTCCAGTCGAGTCGAGTCACCTCGAGCTAAATCCTTTGTGTAGTTCCAAGTACTACTATCTTCAAGTATCCTACATAGACAATATAATTATCAATGATACTACTACTACTACTATAACTAATTATTATTATAATATTGTGTATCTGTATAAACATGGAATATAGGCGGTTTGTATTTGAATACTAAAAATTAGTTGACTGTCGATCTTGGTCATCAAGAAATCTTCAGGAGGCAAGGACATCGATCACGAGGTTTTAGGTTTGAGTTCAGGAGGAGCAAGTATTCGGGCTCGAGCCAAAAATTGTTAAAAGTTATAGGACTCCAGCCAAACATGTTCAAAACTGCTCGACCCGGATTTAGGGTTGTCAACGACTCAAACGGCTCGCTGACAGCTCATTCACTTATCGAGCCGAACCGAGAAGTGAGCCGAGCCAACAACTCATCCAACCGAGCCAGTTCGAGCCGATGGCTCACGCGAGCCGAGCCGAACCGAGCTGATTACTTACCCCAACCGAGCCGGTTCGAGCCATCGGCTCAGTTAAGCTGACTCGAACCCAGCCTATGGACTCGTTTCAACGGAGCTGGTTCGAGCCATTGGCTCAATTGAGCCCAGTCGATGGATCATCCCAACCAAGCCAGCCGAAGCTGTACTCTCAGTTGAACGGAGCCGAGCCGGTTGACATCACTATCCCGATTGGGCTTCTATTTTGCCTAAAAAATTGGACCATACAGTTCTCAGCCTTGATGGTAAGAACTACAAAAAATGTAATGAAATCTTTAGTTTTACGTCCCACGATTATGCCGGTTAGGCTAAAGGAGACGGAGATGATGGGAAATGAATGAAATGGTGGATGAAGAAAGTGGGAGGAAACGGGAGAACCCCGAGAAAACCCACGAGCACGGTGTTTGTTCATCACAAAGTCCACACGGCGTGAGCTGGGATCGAACCAGGGACCTCAAGTACCGGAGGTGAACGCTCTACCACTGAGCCACTGAGTTGTTAATTTCGAGGTCGTTAATTTCACATCGCGTATCCTTTTGTGCGCCTATTTCGACGTTTTGTGCGTCACTGGAAGACGGTCAAAATGGGCCTCGAAAGTGGTTGAAAATGACCCACTGCTCCGCCACTACCGAATTTCGTGGTCCTTCCATTCGCATCGACTAGTGAATGTTTCGTGCCGTTTCGTGCCCTTATTTCCACCTTTTGCGCGTCACTAGAAGTGTGTCAATATGGGCCTCCAAAGTGTGACGAAAATGACCCATTGTTCCGCCACTATCGAATTTCTAGGTTGTTTCTTTCGCATCGTTTGATGCTTATTTTTTAAAAAGGTTGTACCTACTTCCTCGTCTTGTGCGTCACCGGAAGTGAGTTAAACGGGCCTTTAAAGTTGGAGTTAAATGGCTCACTGTTCCGCCACTATCGAATTTTGGAGTCGGTTCTTTCGCATCATTTATTGCCTGTTTTGTACTTTTGGTGCGTCACCGGAAGTGTGTCAAAGTGGGCCTCCAAAATGTGGCGAAAATGACCCACTGCTCCGCCACTACCGAATTTCGTGGTCCTTCCTTTCGCATCGACTAGTGAATGTTTCATGCCGTTTCGTGTAGTTATTTCCACATTTTGCGCGTCACCAGAAGTGTGTAAAGATGAGTCTCCAAGGTGTGATGAAAATGACCCACTGTTCCGGCACTATCGAATTTCAAGATTGTTACTTTCGCATCGTTTAGTGTCTTTTTGCACCTATTTCTCGTCTTGTGCATCACCCGAGGTGAGTTAAACGGGCCTTTAAAGTTGGAGTTAAATGGCTCACTGTTCCGCCAGTATCGAATTTCGGGGTTGGTTCTTTCGCATCGTTTAATGCCTGTTTTGTACGTTTTGTGCTTCTATTTTCACTTTAGTGCGACAACAAATGGGTGAAAATGGCCTACAAGTATAGCAAAATAACTTAATGCTGTTCCGTCATCACCGAATGTCAAGGTCGTTTCTTTCACATTTTTAATGCATGATTTGTATTGCTTTGTGCATCAGTGGAAGTGGGTCAAAATGGACCTTGAAAGTGGAATGAATATGTCTTTTCCTGCCATATTTGTAGGTCGTCTTTGACCCACTTTCGTTGGCGCACAAAACGTGAAAATATGCGCAGAAACGGTAAAAACATGCACTAAATAATGCGAAAAAAAGCGACCTCGAAATTCGATACTGGTGGGAGAATGGATCATTTTTCTTCCCACATTGAATGCCCATTTTGACCCACTACCATTGATTCACAAAACGTCGAAATAGGCTTACAAAGCAGTAGAAAACACGCACAAGACGATGTGAAGGAAACGACATCGAAATCGTTCCTGACGGAACAGCATTAACTTGTTCCGCCATATTTGTAGGATAATATTGACCCATTTCCGGTGATGCGGAAAACGAGGAAATAGCGCACCAAACGACACAAAAATGGAAATTTAGATTAATTACATGGAAATTTTAAATTTGTAAGCTTAATTATATGGAAAATTTTATACATTTTTCCTTTACGTTGGTCTACTTTACGTTGATTTGGGACTTTCAAATTTTATTCTTTCAACCTCTGAAAAGTATCTATAATTCAACAAGGAAATAATTATTAATTATAATTATAATAATTATCTAATAATTGAATTCATTGTAATTTGGTCCATAACAAACACTTTATCATTTCGTACTAGCTGTTATGCCCGTTCTTCGCACGGATCAGATAAAATATCAATGTAAACAAACTGAACAACGGGAGAACAATTACGAAACATTTCTAAAATTTGATATATTTTGTGTGAATATATATCCTACAACGTGCATGTGTTTTCATTGGGAAGGCCGATGGGGGCTGAATTTGAACGTAAACACTATCGGGGGTGTCACTATACATCTGAGCAACCCCGATAAACATGGATTCGACACAAATATTGGTCATTTTCTACTACTTTTACATGTCCCGGTGAACGCCCCTCAGACCCCCTTGGTTCGAATTGTGAAAAAATCTCCTCTGGCCCCCAACCAATACCGCGAAAACTATGAATGTGACACTAACAGCTGCCATTTTCTACTACTTTTTGCATATCCCTGTGAAAGCCCCTATGGTCCTCTGGTTCCAATTTTGAAAAAACTTCGCCTCTGGCCCGCAGCCGATGGGGGCTGTATTTGGAAGTCAACGCCTGTGGAAGTATCACCATTCATCTCAACGACAGCGAAAACTATGGATTTGACACTAATATCGGTTATTTTCCATTTTTTTTTACATGTCTCGCAATTCCCCACCCCCGGTGACTCCGGCCCGCATACAATGGTGGCTAAATTTGAAAATCATCGCTAATGAAAGTATCACCATTGATCTCAGCCACCGCGAAAACTACGGATTTGACATCGGTCATTGTGGATTATTTTTTACATGTCTTGTGATCCCCTTTATAATGCCCCCGTTTCTTAGCTGATGGGGGCTAAATGTGAAAGTAAACGCGGTCTTCAATTTCACAATTGAGCTCAGTGACCCCGAAAACTATGCATTTGACATTAATATCGGTCATTTTCGGTTATTTTTACATGTCTCGGAATCCCCCCTCCCCTCTGGTGACCCAAGGCCCGCATACAACGGTGGATGAATTTGAAAATCATCACTAATGGTAGTGTCACCATTGATATCAGCAACCGCGAAAACTATGGATTTGACACTAATATCGGTCATTTTGGATTACTTTTACGTTTCGGAATCCCCCCTCCCCCTGTTGACCTATGGCCCGTAGCCGAATAGGGTGAATTTGTAAGTTAATGCGATCGGAGTTTCACAATAGATCTCAGCGACCGCGAAAACTATGAAATTGACACTGATATCGGTCATTTTCTACTACTTTTACATGTCCCGCTAAACGCCCCCCTGAAACCCCACGGTTCGAATTTTGTCAAAAACGCTTCGTCTTGATGTGGAACCTCAACCAATGTATCATTTACCAAACTTTGGTAACTTTCGATCAACTTGTCTGGTCCCCAGGCCGGTCCCGGTGAACGTCCCCCTGAGACCCCCTAGTTCGAAATTTGAAAAAAAAAACCTCTTCGTCTTGATCTGGGGCCTAGACCAAGCTACCCGTGACCAAATTTTGAAAAGTTTCGGTCCACTCGTCTGGTCCACAGGCCGTACAAAGACAGACAGACAGACACACGAACAAACTCTTTATTTTATTTATATTAGAAAAGTCAGATCTGCAGTTATTGTAATAGGGCGGTGCTTGAGCGATTGATCGTAGAAATTCACACTCCGATGAGTGGTAATTTCATAGGCTTGTTTTACTACAAGTTTAAACTCTTTAGTCAGTAGAGAAGAGGGCGTAAATCATGGGTCAGAGTTGATGACAATGGGTTTTGGTGGGTCTGTGGGTCACAGTGCGTGAGAGTGGTTCATGTTGGGTGGTGGGTCAGAGTGGGTCACGGTGGGTCGTGGGTCAAGACGGGTGGTGAGTCAATTGGTCGTGGCTAAAGTTTTCATTGCCCCACGCCCTCTCTGAACTACAGTGTTGAAAATTAATCAGTGAAATCAATTGCAATTGATCAATCAGTTCAAAGTAATTGCTGTGGAAAGCAATTGCAATTGAATTAATTGCCAATTAATTTCAATTGCAATTGAATGACTGAATTCAATTGCAATTACTTTCCACTCTAATTACTTTCAATCAATTGATTAATTGCAATTGATTCTCCATTATTAATGGCCAACTGCAATTAACAATTAACCATTACTTACTTCAATTGTTAATTGCAATTAACAATTAAATTTACAGATTAATTGTTAATTGTTAATTGAATTGAAATTTGCCCAACACTGGTTTCAGTCCTCTATTGAGAATCCTGTAGTTTTTGGACTTAACGTACAGCAAACGTATAACTGAAAACGCATGTTTTATAATATTTTCTGTATAAATGTTCCATCTATACGTACTTTCTCTATGAAACAATGTAGGCGGTCAGGATCTCACATACAAATGGACGTATATAACATATAGCTGACGAAGGTAACATAAGTATATGCATGTTATATACGGAAAACTGTTAGATGTCAGACATCCTGCAACGGCATGATGTAACATCTAAGGGCAGTGCCTATGTAGCATACGGATAACGTATGCTCCGTACTGATTTCTATAGTAAACAAGAGGATACCGTATATTTGTACAATATACCGCTGTTCGGAGAACGGATTTTTCTCTGTGTGGGTTCAAGTCTCACATAGTGCTAAGGTTTCTGACAATCTGCTCTCCAAATGTATAAATCAGTTTTAATAATTCAATGTGAGAGAAAATAATTGAAAAGTAAGGGCTAAAGTTCTCGCTTCATGATTGGTTGGTCCCCGGTTTGAGCCCTGAATAAGCCATCCTGTTTAATATTTTCAGTGTTTTTTTTTCTCTAATACTAAAAAGCAAATGTTTCGATGGTATCTTTCAACATAATCTTGGTTTATCTCCTTCCAAAATGTCATTGTTAATTATTTACAGTTCCGGGTTCGATTCTCTGTAGGAAAGATAGAACGAACTATATTGGTTCAGATTCCACTTTAACCTGTAGGCCTCGCATGAGTAATTCTGTAGCATTCAAATGAGTATTTATTGAGTGGCTGAAATAGTTTTATTCGGTGCATGATAAGGTATTCATCGAAAAATATATAAAACCATTTATTTAAGAATTGGTCGCTGCGAAATATATCAGTACTTCTGGTCAGTATAAAATTTTATAGTTGATACATAACAGGGGCGTTACTTAGGGAAGGCAGGGCGGACAATTTTCATCCTCATGAGTTTGAGAATCACATGATATTTAATAAATTGTGTCCTAGTTGGTCAAGTGGTAGAGTGTTAGCTTCGCATTCGAGGGATTATATATTAGTGTTCAATTCCCGCTACAGCCCATCCTGACTGGGGTTTTCCTCAGTACTACCAGGCAAATGCTGTAATGGTACCTAGTAAACAGGCCCTGGTCAATACATTTCCAAATCCTTTCCACTGTTATTGTTGTTGTTAAGGAGCCCATAGACGATCCACGGTTTGTGCAAACACTGTTTGCGCAAACACTCGGCCATACACAGTTCAATTGTTTGCACAAACTTCAGTTCAATTCTTAGTTTGATCGCGTAAAGATGTCCACTGAAGCAGCTTGTTTGGCGATAGTAATTGCTTGTGCTCTGGAAGAGGGAACACCAATGAAACCAAAAAGGAAGAAGACCGTGTGCATGAAAGAATGGTTCAAGAAACGGTCTAGTTTAGTCACCAAAATTTAGTAGCCGAGCTTGAGATAAGTTCGACTGTGGACTTATTTACGAATGGATTCAACTGTATTTGATGAAATATTGGAAATGGTTACACCTCTTATTCGAAAACAGGATACAAATATGAGAGATGCGATATCTCCCGAGCAGAGGTTGTTTGCCACTTTTCGTTATCTTGGTGCGGAAACACGTACGAGGAATTAAATTTGAAACAACCGTTGCACCCCAGACGCTTAGACAAATTATTATAGAAACATGTGAGGCCCCATTTTTCAGATTCCTGTTTGTATAATCTTCACTCTTTACCTTCCACAGTTCAGATAAATTTCGATAAAGTTCAGTAAATCTCGCCAGAATTTTGGAATCCTTTCATTGACGCCACAGCGCAAGAAATAAGCGTTTGTACACTAGGCCTCCTACTCGGAAATAAACCTCGTGTTTGCATAAACATGCCCAGACAAAGTCCACGTGATTGCGCAAACATCATGTTCGTGTAAACAATTTTCGAACGAGTTCGATGTGAAAAATGTTTGCACAAACGTTTGCGCAAACAGTTCATACAGCACCATACACGATCAAACTGTTTGCACAAACCATGGACCGTGTATGGGCCCTATTAGAAAATGGCCTCTGAGCTGTATCTGGTGATTGTTAAATAAATAAATAAAACGTGAGACTCTTATGTTACTGGACAATGCCTCTCCCCCACGGCAAAATGTCAGATGACCCACTTCTACTATACTTATTTCTTGTCCAGTTGATTTCTGAATGAATTTTATGCAATTTTTACTACTTTACTTTTAGTTTAGCGTCCCTTTCAGTAGTAGGACTATATGAGACGTGGAACTATAGTCTAACATGGATTCCAAATCACATGAGCCGAGAATCGACCCCGATTTTCCCACGTCAAAAGCCCGTTCTCTAACCGCTTAAACACCAGGGAGCTCCCATAGTAGCCAAGAAAAGTTGCAACTAGTAACTGCAAATTGTAATTTTATGAATTTTATGCAATTTTAACATACTAGCGAATTTGCCAACATGCCAATTCAATATGCTGTTATCATGGGCGGCGATTAGGGGGGGCAAGAGGGGGCAGTTGTCCCCCCACTTTTTTGAAGTGATCACTTAACTCTTAAATTATATCACCTATTTTTCGGTGATAGGCTAGAATCTTCATTATTCGATTTAAAAAAGTGCCCAAAAAGCTTTTTACTTCTGTTTTTTTTTTCTCAAGCCTGTAGGCATTGTTGAACACGTTACATATGCTTTCACGCCTTTCTGCGGTGAGACGTAGTGTGATGACGTCATAACTAAAAAATATTTTTATGACCTTTTTATTACTTTTTGCAGGGCTTACCTAGAAGATTGAAATTTTGCACACACATTCAGTGCACCTCTTAATATTTTCTAGATTCTTTTCAGATTTCTGCGATAAAACAGGGGGGCCAGAGAGGCAAAAAGGTTAAAAAAAAACTCTTTAACAAAGTTTCCTTTTTTCGTGATTTTCCCTCCTCAGATACATGATGGAGACATGTGAATGGTACCGTTTGAAAGACTGTTCTGTTCTAAAAAGAATGATGTACGAACCATGATCCTAGTATAAATGTCTCAGGGATTTTTACCTGAAATCCTATTTTATAAGGGAATCTGGAGTATTGTAGAGATATCATTTTTAGCGGGCTTACTTTTGCACCTAGAAGATTGAAATTTTGTACACACATTTAGTACAACCCTTAGTAATTTTCAGATTGGTTTCAGATCTCTGCGTTAAAACAGAGGGGCAAAAAAGTACAAAGGAGGAATATTTTTAAAACAAATAATCCATTTTTTCACGATTTTCCCACCCCATGTCCAAGATGATTGTCGCGTATCTATAATTGCCTTCTTGTAAGAATACAATTTGATAATAATTTTGCAGGGTACTTTTAATACTGATAGTATGTGTATAATCGGGAAATGTATATTTGTGGTAAATTTCATAGGAAAAGAATTATAAATACGAAAATTAGAATGAGTAAAACAAAATATTGCTAAATGGACAAGAAAGTTTTATTTTCGTTTTATTGTTCTTATCTACTGCTCTTTTGACATGAAATTTGATACATACATGTATTTGCTGATTACACAGATGCTAACATTATAAGAAATACAGGACGAATTCGTTATCAAATTATAACCTACAACAACGTATTTATAGACATACGATAATGATTTTGGACATGAGTGTACACGATGGAGATATGTGAGTGGAACCGTTTGAAAGTAAGTTCTATTCTGAAGAGAATGATGTACGAACAATGATCATAGGATAAATAAGGATGTCTCAGGAAAATTTTATATCACATCCGGTCATCTGGGTCATTGTGGGAATGTTCTTAGCTCATTGGTAAACATTTTCCCGCACTTAGTTTCCAAGATAGAAGCTTGAAACTTTTATATACATTTAGTCCACCCCTTCGTATTTTTCAGTTGATTTTGAGATCTGTGCGTTAAGAAAGGAGGTCCAGAGGGGATCAAAGTTTGAAAAAAAAAAAAAACAGGAAAATCCAGATTTCCTTCAAAATTTCCCGCCTTTGGGACATGATAGGAAAACGTAGATGGAACAGTTTGAAAGATTGTTCTATTCTGAAGAGAATGAGGTACTAAACATGATCCTAGTATACATAGGGATGATGCTGTAGCTGATTGACTGAAATTCAATAATTTACCTTTAAAAAGCCATAATTTAAAATAGTTAATGTACGGTATATAGTTTCATTTGGAAATATAAAGTTTTTGCATATATTTCAAATTCATAGAAAAAATGGTACCATATAAAACAGCTACAAGAATTGCGTTTTAATTGCAATTCAAAGGAATTAATATTACAATTGTGTCGTAGCATATGCTTGTAGTATTTACTGTCTTCCTTTTTCTAAGAGTAATAACATACATTTAATGGCAAGTGTGGAATTAAAAATTGTTCATGAATCCCCAGTTTCATTATAACTTCTACAAAACAAGCCTCATTATTCATTAGTTTGATTAATAATATCCCTTCTATTTATTTGTTTTACAAATATGTTGTTAAATAATCTGATAACACACTTTCCAGACAGATTTTTAAGATGTTCACGAGCAAGGAATCAAGGCTTAGTACCTATGTCCGTTGCTCTTGTCAATTAAATATGAAACACAATATACGGCATTTTAACTGAAAAAGATAGTATCCTATTAGTTATACAACCTTTCGTCAAAGTGTTAGAAACAACCAGAAACACTAATATTGATATACACATATTCAGATCATATCTTGCCCCCCCCACTTTTAACGTCCAATCGCCGCCACTGGCTGTTATTTTTGAGTTATTCAGTAATAAGTTTGCATGTACTGCAAAAGAATTGCATTATTTACATCCATTATTTCGAACTCTGTTAATTAATGAATTTTGATATTCTGACATGGATTAAAAAGTATAGAAAGCTAAACTTTGATTTCAATAGAATGTAGTAGTAGAAAATGGATCGATCTGGAACATATGAAGCCAACATCGCTCAACCCACGAGCCCCTGGGAAATTGAGCACCGTACACCGTGAGCCCACGGTCTTTTACGACCTCTATTTTAGGGGTGAATTTATTCCCTTTTATGACCACTTTTTAGGGGGTGTACTCTTCTATCTCTTTTGTGACCACATTTTAAGGGGTGAACTCGTTCCCTTTTATGAGCATATTTTCCAACCCTTATTTTACCATAGCTGAAATTACAGTGAGATAGAAGAGCACATAAGATTACGAACACATAGAAGAGCAGATAACACATAGCACTATTTTAACATAGCAGATAACATATAAGATTACGAACACATAGCAGAACATAAGACTACATATCATAACAAGGGTGTATTCATTCCCTTTTATGAGCATATTTTTCAACCCTTATTTTAACATAGCAGAAATTACACTGAGACTATGAACACACAGCAGAACAGATAATACATAGCACAGCTAATAAAAGAGCATGGCTTATTTTCCAACCCCTATTTTAACATAGCATAAGACTACGAACACATAGCAGAGGTGTATTCGTTTTCAACCCTTTAGCATAAGACTATGTAACATAGCAGTTACGAACACATAGCAGAGCAGATAATAAACACAACCACCTCCATCTTAGGGGTGTATTCATTCCCTTTTATGAGCATATTTTCGAACCCTTATTTTAACATAGCAGAAATTACACTGAGACTATGAACACATAGCATAGCAGATAATACATAGCACAGCTAATAAAAGAGCATGGCGTATTTTCCAACCCCTATTTCAACATAGCAGAAATTACACTGAGACTACGAACACACAGCAGACCAGAGAATACATAAGATTCATTCCATTTTAAGGGGTGTACTCGTTCTCTTTTATGATTACTTTTCCAACCCCTATTTTACCATAGCAGAAATTACATAAGATTTTTTTCAACCCCTATTTTAAGACAATGAATACCTATGTAACATAGCGATTCGATACGCTCTTTGAACCGATTTGGATGAAACTCGGCATATGGGGGTTTTCGACCATGCTGAGTACGAATATCATACCTATTTTTACCTGGGTCTTAGAGTTTATGTGGGATACGCCCTTTCTATGACAATTTTAACCGATTTGGATGAAACTCGGTATATGGGGGTTTTCGGACATGCTGATTACGAATATCATATCTACTTTTACCTGGGTCTTATAGTTTATGTGGGATACGCCCTTTGTATGACACTTAAAACTCAATTACTCGTAAACGAAGCAACATATTGAGGTGCTGTTTCCACATTTAGAAATTGGTCACCAACTACCACAAGTTCCCAAAATAATGACCATCGAGGTCAAAGGTCAAAATACTTAAAACCTAATAACTCTTAAATGGATCGACATACTGAGATGCTGTTTCCACATTTGGCAAGAGGTCATCAACTAGTACAAGTTCCAAAATAATGACCATCAAGGTCAAAGGTTAAAATACCTAAAACCTAATAACTCGGAAACGGAGCCACATACTGAGGTCCTGTTTCCACATTTAACAAGAGGTCATCAGGTACTACATGTCTCAAAATTAGTGGCTATCAAGGTTAAAGGTCAATCTCGTAAACGAAGTCACATATTGAGATAACGTTTCCTCATTTAGTAAATTTGTGTGATCTATTCAATTTTGTACAAAGCAGAAAAAAGTGAAGAAGGAATAAATTTGAGTGGCTTATTTACTTTTGTATTAATGAGAAAGAAATCAAGGGAGCACAATTTTAACGAGCGTAGAATTTCTGTACCTTTTTGGGCTATTCAAATGGATTAACAAGAAAGAAAGCAAAGATATGCCGTATTAACTAGCTATGTATTATTTAAGCAAAACGAAGGGCTAAATTTGAGAAAGCGAACATGAACCATTTTACTCAAATTTGGATGGAGTATTTATCTTTGTATGAAGCAGAAAAAAATGAAGAAGATCCGTTTTAACTAGTTCAATATTTCTGTACCTTTTTGTGCTATTCAAATAATAGAGGGAACAAATTTCAGTGGTCTATTTTATTTTTGTACCAATCAGAAGAAAAGCAAAGATATGCCATTTTAACTATTTAAACAAACGAAAGGATACATTAGAATGACCTATTCAGTTTTGTACCAACGAGAAATGCCATTTTGTACTAATCAAATAAACAAAAGAAAACGAAGAAGGATCATTTTAACTAACTCAGACTTTTATACCATTTTGTACTACTCCAATAAACGAAGGAATACCAACCAGAAAAAAAGAAGTGAAGATTAGGTGGATTATTTTCTTTTGTACCAACTAGAAAAGAGAAGAAGAGCTACTTTAACAAGCTCAGAATTTATATACATTTTGTACTAATCAAATATACGAAAGAATAAATTTAAGTGACCTATTCAATTTTGTACCCATGAGAAATTGCATTTTAACTGGCTCAGAATTTTACTACTCAAATAAACAATGGAGTATTTAGTTTTATATCACCGAGAAAAACAAAAAAACGTACCATTTTGGAGTATTCAAATAAACAAATGAATAAATTTGAGTGACATAATTTGTGTCAACTCTAAAATCAATTAAACGAAGTAATGCATTTGAGTGAGCTATTTAATTTTGTTGGGTATTGGATAATGGAGAATGGCACAAAGTGCTTACAAAGATGATACTAGACTGTTACGCAGTTAAGAGAGTAATATGTGCAAACAAAAAAATGGATAGATTGGAGTTATGTTAAGACAAGATTAGATGAATGTTATGAATGTTAAATAAGATTTATATTATGATGTAAGTAAAGATAGTGGGTTTACGAAACACGATTGATTTAAGCAAAAAGCTAAAAAAGACCATTTTAACTAGCTGCGAATTTTATATTATTTTAAACTAGTCTAATAAACGAAGGCATAAATATGAGTGAGCTATTTAGCTTTGTACGAACCAGAAAAAAGTGAAGAAGGTTCATTTTATACCTTTTGGTGCAATTCAAATAATCGAGGGAATAAATTTGGGTGGTCTATTTTATTTTTGTACTCATTCGAAAAAAGCGAAGAAGGACCATTTTATACCTGTTTTTGCCATTCCTATTTCCTTTTGTTCCAACGAGAATCATTTATAACAGGCTTAGATTTTTATGCCTTTCTTGTAATATTTCTATCAAACAGAAAAAAGCTACACAAATAAACAAAGGAATAAATTTGTAATAACCACAAAAAAAGCGAAGAAATGCCATTTTTAACTAGCTCAGAATTTCTAGACCATGTTGTACTATTTAAACAAACAAAGGGATAAATTTGAGTGGTTATTCAATTTTGTAGCAAGAAGAAAAAGGAAAGAACTAACATTTTGTACTAATCAAATAAATGAAGGAATATTTAGTTTTGTACCAAGCAAAATAAGAATAAAATTTGGATGGACTATTTTCTTATGTACCAACAAAAAAGAGAAACCGAAGGAGGAATAAATTTGGGTGACCTATTAAGTTTTGTACTACTAAAATAAACGAAGGAATAAAATTAGAAGAAAACGGAGAAGGGCCATTTTATTTAATTTTGTAGTACTCAAATATACAAAGGTATAAATCTGTGTAACCCATTCAGTTTTTGTACTAAGCAGAAAATTTGTTTGCTTTTTTTTTTTTTTAAGAAAGACCATTTTATCTTTTGTATTCAGATTTTCCGGCTACTTTTTGCGCTCTACAAATAGAGATCATTTTATGTGCCTTTTGTAACGAAGGAACAAATTTGAAGGAGGCTCATTTTAACTAATCCTGCTGCGAGTAGATCAATGTGGCATTTTTGCGACTTTCATTTTCGAATACATACGGATTAAACCACTGTGGCAAAAAAGATACTACTTTCTCCTTATGCTTATTTGGAGTAGACTTAAAAGGATCAACAATTAGAAACACACTAGTAGGGCGTCGATTCAGTAAAACCGTTTATGCTTTCTTCTACGGTCTTCAGCATGCATTTTAAACCAAGAGCAGCAAGATTAATATTTGTATTCCCCTGCTGGATAGAAGTTCGATACTTGGAAATTGACCCAATTGACCTAATTGAACAAAATCAATTAGATAGTTACCCAAAAATTTGGCAAATATATTTGTTGTAAATTTTAATGGAAGAATTACCTGTATTCCATCTAAGACAATCTGCACTCACGGAATCATCGTTGTTACAAATAGTGTTAATATTCTTGTCGTTCCATTCAAATATTATAATACCTGCAAAATCTTGTATAATATTCTGTTTGTAGATTTTTCTATTAGTACATCTGCTAATTCCATCCTAATACTTCTTACTTATATCTCCCAAATACTTCTGCACAATTTGTTGTACAGCTCTTTCCCATTTAATTTAACATTAAATCTGAGAAATTAAATGGTATAAATGTGTTCGGAACATTGTCGCAGAATGGTGGTGTAATTGTTATTGGGTAAGTTTTTTCTTTACCTAATAACTCTCTCAGAGATCATTATTGCTGGTAGACTAGAAAATGTACACTACAATACACCTTTAAAACCTACTCTCATTAGAAAAATAAACTGCACTATTACAGATTATTATTACATTATAAGCACACTGCAATACCGCTATTAATTGGAAATTCTTACACAATGTATCATTCTTGTAAAACCTACTACTAATCGGGGAATTATTGTTATCGAAGTATAACAATGGTACAAAACTGAATTCCTTCACTTTTCCCAGCTGGTACAAAAGAAAATATTCCATTCAAATTTTATTCATTCTTCACTCCTTTTTTGCCCGGTACAAAACTAAATTCCTTCGTTTATTTGAGTAGTGCATTTCCCTACATTTGTTTAAACAGCACACGATAATATAATAAAATGGCATATCTTGTTCGTACATATGACATTCAAATCCATTTATTCTTCCCTTTGACCTCTAAAATAATAATAATAATGATTTAAAATTTAATTATCCATTTTTTCACACACTCTCTCTTTATCTCTACTTAATTAAAAACTATCGTTTCTACTACTACAGTATTTACCCATATGGAACTGTCTCAAAATTATCTATTCGTTTTCTTTGACTAGCTGTAACCTCATAAATTCTAAGATACGGATAAAGTTAACAGATGCTTATTGGGTCAATTTCCAAGTATCGAATTTCTATCCAGCAGGGGAATACAAATATTAATCTTGCTGCTCTTGGTTTAAAATGCATGCTGAAAACCGTAGAAGAAAGCATAAACGGTTTTACTGAATCGACGCCCTACTAGTGTGTTTCTAATTGTTGATCCTTTTAAGTCTACTCCAAATAAGCATAAGGAGAAAGTAGTATTTTTTTTTGCCACAGTGGTTTAATCCGTATGTATTCGAAAATGAAAGTCGCAAAAATGCCACATTGATCTACTCGCAGCAGGATTAGTTAAAATGAGCCTCCTTCAAATTTGTTCCTTCGTTACAAAAGGCACATAAAATGATCTCTATTTGTAGAGCGCAAAAAGTAGCCGGAAAATCTGAATACAAAAGATAAAATGGTCTTTCTTAAAAAAAAAAAAAGCAAACAAATTTTCTGCTTAGTACAAAAACTGAATGGGTTACACAGATTTATACCTTTGTATATTTGAGTACTACAAAATTAAATAAAATGGCCCTTCTCCGTTTTCTTCTAATTTTATTCCTTCGTTTATTTTAGTAGTACAAAACTTAATAGGTCACCCAAATTTATTCCTCCTTCGGTTTCTCTTTTTTGTTGGTACATAAGAAAATAGTCCATCCAAATTTTATTCTTATTTTGCTTGGTACAAAACTAAATATTCCTTCATTTATTTGATTAGTACAAAATGTTAGTTCTTTCCTTTTTCTTCTTGCTACAAAATTGAATAACCACTCAAATTTATCCCTTTGTTTGTTTAAATAGTACAACATGGTCTAGAAATTCTGAGCTAGTTAAAAATGGCATTTCTTCGCTTTTTTTGTGGTTATTACAAATTTATTCCTTTGTTTATTTGTGTAGCTTTTTTCTGTTTGATAGAAATATTACAAGAAAGGCATAAAAATCTAAGCCTGTTATAAATGATTCTCGTTGGAACAAAAGGAAATAGGAATGGCAAAAACAGGTATAAAATGGTCCTTCTTCGCTTTTTTCGAATGAGTACAAAAATAAAATAGACCACCCAAATTTATTCCCTCGATTATTTGAATTGCACCAAAAGGTATAAAATGAACCTTCTTCACTTTTTTCTGGTTCGTACAAAGCTAAATAGCTCACTCATATTTATGCCTTCGTTTATTAGACTAGTTTAAAATAATATAAAATTCGCAGCTAGTTAAAATGGTCTTTTTTTTAGCTTTTTCCTTTGTTTGTTGAAATAATACAAAATGGTATAAAATACTCAGCTAGTTAAGATGATACTGCTTCGTTTTTTTTTCAAATTAAATAGCTCACTCAAATGCATTACTTCGTTTAATTGATTTTAGAGTTGACACAAATTATAAGTCACTCAAATTTATTCATTTGTTTATTTGAATACTCCAAAATGGTACATTTTTTTGTTTTTCTCAGTGATATAAAACTAAATACTCCATTGTTTATTTGAGTAGTAAAATTCTGAGCCAGTTAAAATGCAATTTCTCATGGGTACAAAATTGAATAGGTCACTTAAATTTATTCTTTCGTATATTTGATTAGTACAAAATGTATATAAATTCTGAGCTTGTTAAAGTAGCTCTTCTTCTCTTTTCTAGTTGGTACAAAAGAAAATAATCCACCTAATCTTCACTTCTTTTTTTCTGGTTGGTATTCCTTCGTTTATTGGAGTAGTACAAAATGGTATAAAAGTCTGAGTTAGTTAAAATGATCCTTCTTCGTTTTCTTTTGTTTATTTGATTAGTACAAAATGGCATTTCTCGTTGGTACAAAACTGAATAGGTCATTCAAATGTATCCTTTCGTTTGTTTAAATAGTTAAAATGGCATATCTTTGCTTTTCTTCTGATTGGTACAAAAATAAAATAGACCACTGAAATTTGTTCCCTCTATTATTTGAATAGCACAAAAAGGTACAGAAATATTGAACTAGTTAAAACGGATCTTCTTCATTTTTTCTGCTTCATACAAAGATAAATACTCCATCCAAATTTGAGTAAAATGGTTCATGTTCGCTTTCTCAAATTTAGCCCTTCGTTTTGCTTAAATAATACATAGCTAGTTAATACGGCATATCTTTGCTTTCTTTCTTGTTAATCCATTTGAATAGCCCAAAAAGGTACAGAAATTCTACGCTAGTTAAAATTGTGCTCCTTTGATTTCTTTCTCATTAATACAAAAGTAAATAAGCCACTCAAATTTATTCCTTCTTCACTTTTTTCTGCTTTGTACAAAATTGAATAGATCACACAAATTTACTAAATGAGGAAACGTTATCTCAATATGTGACTTCGTTTACGAGATTGACCTTTAACCTTGATAGCCACTAATTTTGAGACATGTAGTACCTGATGACCTCTTGTTAAATGTGGAAACAGGACCTCAGTATGTGGCTCCGTTTCCGAGTTATTAGGTTTTAGGTATTTTAACCTTTGACCTTGATGGTCATTATTTTGGAACTTGTACTAGTTGATGACCTCTTGCTAAATGTAGAAACAGCATCTCAGTATGTCGATCCATTTAAGAGTTATTAGGTTTTAAGTATTTTGACCTTTGACCTCGATGACCACTATTTTTGAAGCTTGTAGTAGTTGATGACCAATTACTAAATGTGGAAACAGCACCTCAATATGTGTCTCAGTTGTCGAGTTAATAGGTTTTAAGTACTTTGACCTTTGACCTCGATGGTCATGATTTTTTAACATGTACTAGTTGATGACCAATTACTAAATGTGGAAACAGCACTTCAATACGTTGCTTTGTTTTCGAGTTATTAGGTTTTAAGTGTTGACCTTTGACCTCGATGATCATTATTTTGGAACTTGTAGTAGTTGGTGGCCGATTACTAAATGTGGAAACAGTACCTCAATATGTGTCTCAGTTGTCGAGTTAATAGGTTTTAAGTATTTTGACCTTTGACTTCGATGGTCATTGTTTTTGGAACTTGTGCTAGTTGATGACCTCTTGCTAAATGTGGAAACAGCATCTCAGTATGTCGATCCATTTACGAGTTATTAGGTTTTAACTACTTTGACCTTTGACCTCGATGGCCACTAATTTTGGGACATGTAGTAGTTGATGACGTCTTGCTAAATGTGAAAACATCACCTCAGTATGTGGATCCATTTTCGAGTTATTAGGTTTTAAGTATTTTGACCTTCGACCTCGATGACCATTATTTTTGGAACTTGTGGTAGTTGGTGAACTATTACTAAATGTGGAAACACCATCTCAATACGTTGCTTTGTTTTCGAGTTATTAGGTTTTAAGTGTTGACCTTTGACCTCGATGATCATTATTTTGGAACTTGTAGTAGTTGGTGGCCGATTACTAAATGTGGAAACAGCACCTCAATATGTGTCTCAGTTGTCGAGTTAATAGGTTTTAAGTATTTTGACCTTTGACTTCGATGGTCATTATTTTTGGAACTTGTAGTAGTTGATGACCAATTGCTAGATTTGGAAACAGCACCTCAATACGTTGCTTCGTTTTTGAGTTATTAGGCTTTAAGTATTTTGACCTTTGACCTCGATGGTCATTATTTTGGGAACTTGTGGTAGTTGGTGACCAATTACTAAATGTGGAAACAGCACCTCAATATGTTGCTTCGTTTACGAGTATTTGGGTTTTAAGTGTCATACAAAGGGCGTATCTCACATAAACTATAAGACCCAGGTAAAAGTAGATATGATATTCGTAATCAGCATGTCCGAAAACCCCCATATACCGAATTTCATCCAAATCGGTTAAAATTGTCATAGAAAGGGCGTATCCCACATAAACTCTAAGACCCAGGTAAAAATAGGTATGATATTCGTACTCAGCATGGTCGAAAACCCCCATATGCCGAGTTTCATCCAAATCGGTTCAAAGAGCGTATCGAATCGCTATGTTACATAGGTATTCATTGTCTTAAAATAGGGGTTGAAAAAAATCTTATGTAATTTCTGCTATGGTAAAATAGGGGTTGGAAAAGTAATCATAAAAGAGAACGAGTACACCCCTTAAAATGGAATGAATCTTATGTATTCTCTAGTCTGCTGTGTGTTCGTAGTCTCAGTGTAATTTCTGCTATGTTGAAATAGGGGTTGGAAAATAAGCCATGCTCTTTTATTAGCTGTGCTATGTATTATCTGCTATGCTATGTGTTCATAGTCTCAGTGTAATTTCTGCTATGTTAAAATAAGGGTTCGAAAATATGCTCATAAAAGGGAATGAATACACCCCTAAGATGGAGGTGGTTGTGTTTATTATCTGCTCTGCTATGTGTTCGTAACTGCTATGTTACATAGTCTTATGCTAAAGGGTTGAAAACGAATACACCTCTGCTATGTGTTCGTAGTCTTATGCTATGTTAAAATAGGGGTTGGAAAATAAGCCATGCTCTTTTATTAGCTGTGCTATGTATTATCTGTTCTGCTGTGTGTTCATAGTCTCAGTGTAATTTCTGCTATGTTAAAATAAGGGTTGAAAAATATGCTCATAAAAGGGAATGAATACACCCTTGTTATGATATGTAGTCTTATGTTCTGCTATGTGTTCGTAATCTTATATGTTATCTGCTATGTTAAAATAGTGCTATGTGTTATCTGCTCTTCTATGTGTTCGTAATCTTATGTGCTCTTCTATCTCACTGTAATTTCTGATATGTTAAAATAAGGGTTGGAAAATATGCTCATAAAAGGGAACGAGTTCACCCCTTAAAATGAGATCATAAAAGAGAACGAGTACACCCCCTAAAAAGTGGTCATAAAAGGGAATAAATTCACCCCTAAAATAGAGGTCGTAAAAGACCGTGGGCTCACGGTGTACGGTGCTCAATTTCCCAGGGGCTCGTGAGTTGAGCGATGTTGGCCTCATATGTTCCAGATCGATCCATTTTCTACTACTGATTGTAACGACTATAATAATAGAATTTTACCTTTGAATCAACTGTTTTGTTATTTCTATTTTTAATTATTTTTCGTTGTATATTATGCATTTCCAGGCCGGTAGCCAGCCCAAAAATGTAGGGGGGCGGCTGACGTTAGGGGGTGGCGATCCAACCATATTATAGTTCATTTGCAAGCCTACCATGAAAATTTCAGGGGACCAACAAAAATTTAGGGGGGCCCGGTCCCCTAGACAACCCTGGATACGGGCCTGTGCATTTCCTTCATTGTAATTCTTACCCTTACATCAACAGAGATCACCAGACTATGAATTTACTTTATGTATTAAGCATTATGTAATTATTGAAGTATTAGATGATTCAAATATCCTCTTTGGAAAAAACCTAACTTCATATTTTCCATATTATTACATACACTGACTCCATCGAGAAGGCCAAAGCTCTTTATAGATTATAGTTCTAGCAGATTTTAATTGGTCTAGAATTGTATATGTGTTCTCCAACGGAAATTAAACCCAAACTTACATTGTCATAAAGCTAATATTAATGTACAAAACGATCTAAAAGTCGCGCAACCAATGTTGCAAATATTTAATCTTTCTTTGCTTTCCCCTTTGTTGCAGGTGTCAGATGAAGATAATTCAGCCAACAAACTTATAGTGAAGTACAACAATAGCATAGTGAAAGCCTTACACAGGATGAAAGAATGTGCATTGCGGAAGAGTACGTAAGGAATTTGATATGCGAAATTTTTCTGACACGTTATCCAGAGGCACATACAAAAGTATCTCCGAATAAATTAACCACTAAACATCTGAACGAAAAGTGAATAATAATAATAAGAAGAAGAAATCATATTTCTTTCTGGGGTGGCAAGCATTAATACGCCTATTTGGGCCACCTAGAAAAGTTGTTTCTCTAATTCCTGAGCACTTTCTTTCCATCTTTCTCTTCCTCTTTATGGTCCTCCGAAACCTGTGCGCCCTCCCGCACTGCCAAGTCTGCAGGGCCGTTAGTTAAGAGCCTGGGCCCGTTCAATACATGACAAATTAATTAAGAGGACAATATTGACAAATCTCAAAGCCATACAAATAAATATTACTACTCTGAGGCCCCTAAGAGTAGACATTTTTTTACTAAAATGGGTCGACGACTAATTTTTGTTTTATTAGCCTTTTGTGTGCTTTTTTGTTTATGTAATGTAGTGAACCTATTTGATGCTTCATGTTCGTTATCACATATGGACTAAGAACATTTTGTCTTAAAATGGGCCCCCTTCGAACGGCGGGGAGCTTACCTGGAGTGCAGTTGCTCCCCTGCCCCCACACGTTACCGCTCTGATAAGGGGGATGTCAGATACCTACTGAAGTAACAGACTCGCTCAGGAGAAACTGATACATATAAGTGCATCAGTTCTCTGTTGTTTGCATGACTATTTGATTATCCCGTATCTATAGGCAATTGTTTTTGAAATTAAGAGAGAGAACTACAAAGAAAGATACGGAAAGGAAACAAGAAGCAGAATCTCAATCATTAACAACACACTAGATTGTTAGCAAGATACGTTGGAAAACAACAGAAAGAAATCAAGCAGAGAGACGGAACGAGGTTAAAACTATCCTCCAGCTAAGTAACAGAAAAAAAAAACAGAGAACCTAGAACCTATTGCTTGATTAGTTGTATCGAGCTAGGAATGAAAAAGACAGGAAACGATCGAATCTCGGGATTCTGTCTTTACCAGGAGTGGAAGCATCCATCACCGATTCGCTTTCGTGATGAATTGGAGCCGGCGGCTTCTTACTTGATAACATTCTGCCTCCAATCAAGTTTCCTCCTTCCCTCACAATCCACGTATATAACAGGACGCAAAGGCAAACACACACACACACACACACACACATATATATATATATATATATATATATATATATATATATATATATATTTGGTCTAGGAATTAATTCGTGCGGGTGGACAAGAGATGGCGCAACGAACGGAGCGTCCCACAGTTCCGTGTATCCACACATGTGTTGCAAACCCCTGTCATCGCGTATCGTTCGTAGTATAGGGCAGTGGATTAAAGCGTCAACAACACCAGTTTGTAGTTAAGTGAACAGGGCGCAATTTGTGCCTGATAAAGTGTTTTTGCGGGGTGTCCTGCTGCATTACTTTAACATGCAGAAAAGTGCGACTGAAAGTCATCGTATTTTGGTGGAAGTGTATGGTGACCATGCTCTAGCTGAGCGAACGTGTCAGAAGTGGTTTGCATGGTTTAGAAGTGGTGATTTCGGCTTGGCAGACCAAGAGCGAGCTGGACAGCCAAAAAAATTTCAAGACGAAGAATTGACAGTATTGCTCGAGCAGGATTCGTGTCAAACGCAGGAACAACTTGCAGCAGCATTAGACGTTGATCAAACAACAGTCTCCAAACGCTTGAAAGCCATGGGAATGATTCAAAAGATGTCACATTGGGTTCCACATGAATTGAAAGACAGAGACGTTGAAAGACGAAAAACCATTTGCGAATTGCTGCTTCAACGACAGAGCAGAAAGGGGTTTCTGCATCGAATTATTACGGGTGATGAGAAGTGGATCCATTACGAGAACCCTAAACGAAAAAAGGCCTGGGTAAAACCAGGTGAACCAGGTCCATCACAATCAAAACGAGATATTCACTGTGCAAAGGTTATGCTGTGCATATGGTGGGATATGAAAGGTGTGGTGTACTATGAGCTGCTGCAACCGGGTGAAACTATGAATGGAGAACGTTATCGACGACAATTAATGCGTTTGAAGCAAGCTCTGGCCAGAACACGACCAGAATGGGAGAACAGACATGATAAACTTATTGTTCAACATGATAACGCTCGCCCACATGTCGCAAAACCGGTCAAAACCTATTTAGAAAATGTCGGATGGGAAGTTTTACCCCACCCGCCGTATTCACCAGACGTTGCTCGTTTGGACTACTACTTGTTCGATTGCATAAACAACGATTTGATTGGACAGCGGTTTACTTCTTCAGAAGATATCGAAACATGGGTCTCTGACTGGATCGCTTCCAAGGATGAGGACTTCTTTCGCCACGGAATCCGTACATTGCCTGACAGATGGGCGAAAGTGGTGGCTAGCGATGGACAATATTTTTCTTAAGGTATTTATGTATTTTGTGTTTGTACTACAGCTTCAATGTGTGCGTACCAACCGCACGAATTAATTCCTAGACCAAATATATATATATATATATATATATATATATATATATATATATATATATATATATATAGTATGAAATGTACATGCGCATACGAGAACGCAAACATGAATTTGTTGGTCGAGGAGATAGCCATACCTTTCTTTCGCTAAATTCATTTCCGCAATTAATTTCCCTCCACTCTATTCATCTATCAATGTGCCCAACAGTTAACTTCATCGGCAGCTAGTTCTTCAAGTGTATTTGTTTTGCGAGATCCTACCATTTCCGTACTTACATAATTCGGCCATCAAAATCTGCCGTTTCTTTTGCTTATGGCGTTCAAAACTGTTTTATGATCTTAAGTTTACGTCTCGTTTAGCATTGACTCTCTGTAACATATGGTCCGAACCAGGCCCGCAACCAGATGGGGGCTAGGGGGCCTACTCCCCTAAATTTTTCGTGGCCCCTCCAGACCTTAACACAAAATGATATTATTAATACAAAAAACACAATTTAGCCATTTGTAAGAGAATTTTTAATGACTTGGCCCCCCTAACATGTTCATGCCCCCCCCCCCAAACCTCTGTGGCTGGTTGCGGGTCTGGTCCGATTTCTCAGCAGTAATAAAACTGAGTCTCTTGTGTGAAAGTAGCGTGTTTTTACTAACTATATACATACAATGTTGCTCTTTGGTGGTCCCGGGTAGATGTCTGCACGGGCCGAAATTTTTAATCCCGAACCGAGTCCGAAATAGGTTTTAGCCTTTAGGCTCGAGCCCGAACCGAACCCGTGCGATAATCAAATGAGCTCGAAATAAGCCCACTTACTAAAACTTACTAAATAACGCGAAATTGTATTTTTATTTACAACAATTAAAGATATAATTTTGCAGTTTACTTTTGTAGCGCTTAATTTCCTCTCCTTTTTGTAATTTTCTAATATTTTTGACATCCATTGTGCTGCCATTCAGTTTCGGCAGCATTTAGTTCCTCTTTTATACAAGTGAAAATAGGAATCCTATATTTTCGTGGAGAATTTGTGAAAGAAATTCCTCCCATATCAGCAAAAGGAAGAAATAGTAATAAAAAAAAAAAAGTATTGTCTTGAAGAAGAAAGAAATAAAGACAATTTGTTCTGAATGCTTTTGTTCCTTTAATTCAGCCTAAGAAACAGTACTTTCTGTCACAAATAAGCTAAGCATGTTTATTTCTGTTACTTTTAGTTTTTCTTTACACTACACAGCTTTACTTTCAATTGCATATGCGTAATGATAATTAGAATTTTAGTATGGGTGCCTCAACTGATAAATTTAAAAGGGTTTAAAAATTCTCCAAAAAGAACGGTCTGATAAATATCATTGTACAGTATATTTACAAAGTTAGGCCCAAAACAGCCCGAGAAATATGGTTGTAAATTTAAAAATTTACGGCCCGTGCCCTGCCCGAGCCCGAAGTGATCCATGATTTGTAGGCCTAAGCCCGAAGTGATCTATGATTTGTATGCCCGAGCCCGAAGTGATCCATGATTTGTAGGCCCGAGCCCGAAGTGATCCATGATTTGTAGGCCTGAGCCCGAAGTGATCTATGATTTGTAGGCCTGAGCCCGAAGTGATCTATGATTTGTAGGACTGAGCCCGAAGTGATCCATGATTTGTAGGCCCGAGCCCGAAGTGATCCATGATTTGTAGACCTGAGCCCGAAGTGATCTATGATTTGTAGGCCTGAGCCCGAAGTGATCTATGATTTGTAGGACTGAGCCCGAAGTGATCTATGATTTGTAGGCCTGAGCCCGAAGTGATCTATGATTTGTAGGCCTGAGCCCGAAGTGATCTATGATTTGCAGGACTGAGCCCGACTCACGGTCCGGGTCGAGCCTAAGCCCACGGGCTGAGCACAAGCTCCTTAACGCCCTCATTTTTAGTGCAAGCGGTCCCGGGTTCGATTCTCGGTAGAGACACTCGGTCGGGAAGGTGTAATAGCTTTTGCAGGCCAGCTATCCTGAGTGAGTGTTTTCCTCATTCTCGTCAGGCAAATGCCGGTATAGTACCTAACATAATAATCCCAGGTTCCTTCCTTCCTTCCCCATTTCTTTCTTCGTCTCCACTTCCCCGAACAGTGTGATCGCCGAGAGACGTCATCACGCATACGTGATTGGCTAACATGGCCATAGTTGCAGGAAGCCCAGAAATCGAAGTTTTAGGCCTAATCAGTGGCGTATTTACGATTTTGTTTCGGGGGCTTTGCTAACTTTCGGGGTGGCTTTGCCTGAAAATGTGAAAATTCTGCAAGATATTTCATATACTTTACCATAGTAAGTAAGATTTCGGGAGGGAGGCTTAAGCCTAATCCTAACAACATTGTCCTCTTTTTTACAAAGTGTAAAATGCCTTTTCGACACTTAAAGTGTGTGACACATAAGCGTATGGTTCTTTTGTTAGATTGAACACATGTGTGTTCCTACGAGGAATAGAACCCAGACTTTCTGCTCTGAAAAGTGAAAATAATAAAATACAGTATTTATTGTGCCTACCTTTAACATTAATTATTGATTTATTTCGTAAACACTAAAGCTTTGAATTAAATTCTAATCATGGATGTAGATACAATAATTGTATACGGTGTTTACAATGTAGGAGACCCGGGTTCAATTCGGAGTGTTTTCTTGTGTGGTTCAGATCCCACGGTAAGCTGTAAGTCCACGTCTCATATAATCTTGGTACTGGAAAATGCGTGACGAATTCCTAACCCACCGAGCAACGGCTGAAACGTTATATTACAACATGCGCTCCGTAATTTTCCTGGTGGTTGCATAGCGTATCGAGTTGAGTTGATTTTGAGTTTAACGTCCCGTTCAGCAGCGAGGTTATATGAGACGTGGACCTACTGATTAACGTGGAATCCGAACCACATGAGCTCCCGCCGGGAATCGAACCCGAGTCTCCCACGCCAAAGGCGCGTACGCTAACCGCTTAGCCACGGAGGAGCTCCATAGCGTATCCACGACAGACAAACAATATACAATATAAGGATGTATTTCATTCTTTAATATCTTAAAGAAGTAAGGAATAGAGAATAGATGAAATATTACCTATCATTATACATATGCACATAGCTTCTATGTTGAACTCCTTCGTGGCTCAGCGGTTATCGTACGCGTCTTTGACGTGGAAGACCCGAGTTCGATTCCCGACGGGAGCCCATGTGGTTCGGATTCCACGTTAATCAGTAGGTCCACGTCTCATATAGCCTCGCTGCTGAATGGGATGTTAAACTCAAAATCAATCAATCAATTAATAACTTCTATGTTAACAACCTGGTTACTCTAATACAAAAATGGAAAACTGAACAAAAGCGTTTACATTAATTTTCCTATATCCTGTCATCTGTTCATGTCCTATCGTTACTAAATATTCCATTCGAAGCCTTTGGCTCGCTGCATGCTAGAAGTTAAAATCCTGCTTAATTAAAAGTTCTATCTTATTTTATTTTAAGTTTCCGCACCAACTAACATACGCTTGTAGAGATATTAATGCTCAAGTTTTAATATGGTTACGACCTGTTAATGGTAGTATGTTTCATGTGTATTGGTTAATTGGTTAATTGATTATCAGTTTAGCGTCCATTTCAGCAGCTAGGTTATATGAGACGTGGACCTAGAGCTTAAACGTGGAATTCGAACCAGATGAACTCCCGCCGGGAATCGAATCCGGGTCTCCCATGCCAAACACGCGTACCCTAAACCGCTTAGCCAGGAGGAAGCTCCATGTTAAGTGGTGCTAAAGATTGTTATGAAATGATACTGTCCTAAAAGTTGTAACCGATCCAAGATTCCATGATTTCTCTTATCCGAGTGTACATAATACTTTAACTAGCGTGGGGCCGCGGTGGCTCAGTGGTAGAGCGTTCACCTCTGGTGCTTGGGGTCCCGGATTCGATCCCAGCCCCCGCCAAGTGAACTTTGTGGTGGACGAACACCGTATGCGTGGGTTTTCTCGGGGTTCTCCCGTTTCCTCCCACTTTCTTCATTCCACCATTTCATTCATCACTCATCATCACCGTCTCCTTTAGCCTAACCGTGGGACGTAAAACTCAAAGATTTCATTTTCATTTTTTTTAACTAGCGTGTATTTCTTCGTAACATTTCTCATTTTGTTTGTCAAGTTAAAACATTCTAAAATCATTAAGTTCCTTTTTTTTCCTTTTTGCTACAAACAATGTACTTTTTTATTTTATTCAAAAGACCTGTCAAATGTTTTCTAGACGTTTTGTTACCAACGAACTCTTGATAAGGCACAAAAGCGTGGAAACATAAGTTTTTTTGTGAATCCCAAAGTCTAACTGGAGAAAAAGCCAAAGAAATGATAACGGATTCAAAACTGTCAATATATCATTATTTTTTCCTTTTTTTTGTGAATTAACCTAACACATTCAATCTACTCCTTACACTTTCCGTTGAAGTTGGTTAAAATATTTATAAAAGACTGTAAACCTTTTTAAAAAACACCTGTTGAACCTATTCTCTAAAAGACAAAAGAGCTTAGTAAATTTCAGTGTTACTCAAATTAAGTATATCAGCGTAAGAAAAATGTTACTACACATTCATCTATAGGCTTTTCATACGCTTACAAGTAACATCTTAAAAACACTATTACTTACACCAGGATTTTCCACTTTTACGCGATAATGCCTAAACTTAATGCTAAAATACTTTGTATTTCTCAAAGCAATTCATCCGTAATCCGTATACTCCATTAAAAAAAAAAAAAAAAACCTCCTTAGATCGTTCTTCATGTATTGAATATGGCGCAATAGCATTCAATGTTTATAAATTATGAACATAAACAGGAGCGCAAACCTCTCTTCAACATTGGGGGAGGGGCATTGAAGACCGTTCTCATATATATATATATATATATATATATATATATATATATATATATACAGTGAAACCTCTCTAATCAAAAATTGTCCGCTATAGAGAGGTGTCCGTCTTAGAGAGGTTTCGATATTTTCTTACGTAAATTAGTAAATAAGGTCATATGTAATTACAAACTATTGAAGGTAATTTATCAAACCTTTCTATGACTGTGGGCATGTCGCCACCTGCGGATTCTCCACAAATCGCTTTGAAAGAAATTTTGTGTCTAATCCGAAACTTCTCTAACCACTCGTTTGAGACCTTGAAATCTGAAACATTCATTTCTGTTGCTACCTCCAAATTCTTAGCTTTTAGCATCGACCCTAACACAGAATTTTTTTTTTCATTCCGCACTCTGTTAAAACATTCACTTGCGCATTAACTTTGTTCAAAGCAATGAGACACTATTTTCATTGTCATTTTCACATCACAACTTTATTAACTTGTCTTGGTTTTATATTATCTCAGGTGCTTGTGGTTTACCGATACAAAAATTTTCAGCTATCCTTCGCACACCTGAGTATTCTTCCAAAATTCAATCATTTCGATTTTAACATTAGCGCTTCTCGTGGCATTTCGAAAGCTCACAACAACTTACACCTTATTGCTTATTCGATGCAGAATGACTTAAAAAAAGATTTCCGTCTACAAATAGAGGCACTAAGACAATATGCGAATACGCGGACAAGAAATACCAAACATGTCTTCTGCTTGATTCCAGCGGAACAGTAAAATGACGTGTCATCCCAAATGGCAGTCAACTGTTAATCACTTTTGATTCGAAAACAGGTTGGGTGGGAGTGGAATGCAAGCAAAGGATATGAGGGTGTTGTTAAACAAAGACGCTTCATCTGAGTTTCTGAACAGCCAGTTGACGAGGAAAAATGTTATTACAATGCTTTCTTGGTGATACATGTATGCATTTCTGAAAATGTATTTTTTCTGTACTTTTCAACTTGTTTCTAGAGAAAGTGTCCGTAATATGGAGGTAAATAATACCTATAAGAGACAGAAAAGACTGTCCGTGTCCGTACTAGAGAGTGTCCGCTTTAGAGAGGTTTGTCAACATGGTTTTTCCTATTACAGTGTTTGGGGATTACAAAATATGTCCGTTATGAGAGGTGTCCGCTTTACAGAGGTGTCCGTTAGTAGAGGTTTCACTGTATATATATATATATATATATATATATATATATATATATATATATATATATATATATATATATATATATATATATATATATATATAGGGTGTTAATAAACTATATCGACAAACTGTAGGAGGTGATCCCTTACACCAAAATAAGAGAAAAAGTTCATATGGACCTATGACGAAAAGTGCATAGTTTCAGAGCTAGGACTGTCCAAAATCGTGAAAAAGTTGAATTTCAACAGCCCTATTTTGAATTCCAGAAACTGAGGATGGTGGTTCTTATCAGCTTAGAGGAAGCAACGCATACACAATTCAAAAGTGCATATTTGATCAATTTTCAATAGGTGTACAGGGTGTTGTTCCCTGCAGGGCGTAATTCTCACATATGCTTTCAATAGAGTTTTCAGATATACACTGATTTCAAGGAGGGTCCAAAGTAGGCAGGAGGTGAGCTTTGACAACGATGGACATCCATTGCTTCGGAGAGATGTCGGGAGTGTTAGGAATCGGCAGCTCCATGTTTCTTTGTGTTTGGAATAACGTGTGAGTGATGTATTTCGTCACGCTATATTTCACGTTTTCTTCACTTATAAGCGTGAAAGAAAATATCGCAGCATGTGTTTTCCCGAGTACGAGAGACCGTCCTGCTGACGATCCTTAACACTTCCAACATCGCACCAAAGGATTCCGTGTTTACTGTTGTCAAGGCTTATCGTGTGCCTACTTTGGACCAATCATATAATCAGAGTATATCTCAAAATTCGGTTGATGGCATGTTTGGGAGTTTCACCCTGCAGGGAATACTCTGTATACCCATTGAACATTAATGAAACTTGCACTTTTGGACGATATATGCATGACTTCCTTTACGCTAATAAGAACCACCATCCACAGTTTCTCTAATTTGAAATAGGGCCTTTTGAAATTTGGCTTTCTCGCGATTTTAGACCGCTCTTGTTCTGAAACTATGCACTTTTCCCCACAGGTACATATGGACTTTTTCTCTTATTTTGATGTGAGGAATCACCTTTTACAGTTGTCGGTCTAGTTCATTAACACCCTGTATATATGTATAATATTAAGCTATGTTCAACATATTTATGAAGTTGAAAACAATGCTGTGGAGGATCAGGGGAACAGAGTTGTCTTCAACATTGGAAGGCGGGCAGATTTTAAGCTTATTCTCGGGGACATCAATTTCATCTCACTTCACTTTGTGGCAATCAGACACAAATTATCACATTTCTCCTCGAAAATCACATTTGAAATCGGATTATTGAGGGGGGGACAGTCTCCCCAGTTCTAAGATTGAAGGGGACATGTGCCCCTCATCCCCCCGGAATTTGCGCCAGTAAACATAAATGCTGTAATGCAGAAAACATGCCCTAAAGCGGCAGTTAATGGTTTTCAATTGCGTTAGTGAGATGGTGAATCATTTCCTGTGTCGCTCGGTGGCTGCATAGTATGAGATGGCTGTCGGGCTGTTCAGACGGATGTGGTAGTCCAGCTGCCGATCTTCAAGCCACTTGGAGTGCTAGTAAAATTATCATGGTAAGGAATAAAATTCATTTGTAATCATAAATTCCATCTGTGACAATGATTTATTGAATTACAGTCCGATTCATTTGTAAATCAAATATCCTATCAAATGTGTTTAAGTAATACCAATTCAAAGTGTAAAAATACCAGCGAAAGAGCATAATTAAGAGTCATAAAATGTTTTAATCATTCATAATATTAATATCGCGCTTATTACGTAAAAATGTTCAGTTATCAGGGCCGCATTTAAGGGGGGTGCACCGGAGCACATGAACCCCCCTTCACTGTAAATATACACTATCTAAAATGGGAACCTAGCAGTGAAGAAGCAACATTTTCCGAAACTTTTTGCTGTCATGTGTCCGTTTGAAGCTTAAAAGAAAGCTTAGTTTTGCAAAAGCAATAGTTTAAATCGATTTTCTGAAGGTCGAAGGAAAAGGATTGACTGAACAAGGTAATATTCCTCATTCACACCACAGATGCCTAAAGGCATTTAAAAACTTAAAAAATTAAATCAAATTTAATGGTAGTTATTGGTGCACCCACCCTTCAAGAAATTCCGGATCGGTTCTGTGTGTTATATTTTCATATGTCGCTTTCTGAAAATATACAATAAATATCCAGTAACAGTGGTATATTTACGATTTTGTTTCGGAGGAGGGGGGCTTCGCCTGGAAATGTGAAAATTCTGCAAGATATTTCATTTACTTTACTATAGTAAGTAAGATTTATGGGGACTTAAGCCCGGAAGCCCCCTTAAATACGTCACTGTCCAGTAACGTGCGGTATTCAATATTCTTTTATATGGTTGTTTAAATTTCATGGGTCTTCTGCATCGTTGGATGTATAACATTTACCAGTTTATAAAAGAATCTTAGCCTCTTCATATTTAAAATTTTACGTCTAGTTTTCTCCTGTGTAATACAAGAACTTCACTTCTTTCGACAATTCACGGTGTTCTCTAATTTTATCTGTCCTTTTAATGTATTTAGTTCCCAAAGAAGAAATTACCTTAACCAAAGTGTCTAATGATTGGTACTTTTCCAGACCAGATCGCAATTTTAAAGTTAACAGGAGTAACTGAGTCCGATACTCTTTCAGTATTATTTATCCAAGAATTGGATATTAGTAAGCGATTACAAGATAAACGGTAAGCATGTCTGCTTTATATACTGTGCACATACTGCTTAATTACTAAATTATATTGTGTTTGACGTGGAATAAACACCTGTGGATTTTTGAATAAATAATTACAACCTTGTTTACATTTAATAAACACCTTTTTTAATAATAATAATAATAATAATAATAATAATAATAATAATAATAATAATAATAATAATAATAATAATAATAATAACAACAACAACAACAATAATAACACAGGTCTGCAAAAATAAAACAATGCTAAGCTGTTTGAGTTTACTTAACTGATTCGTATGTCAGGGGTGCCCACAAGGGGGGGGCTATGACGCAAACTGCGTCTTGAAATATTTGGGGGGGTTAAAAATCTATATAAATATGTTTGATGGGGGGAGGGGTAAAATTAATCGAAAAGAAGATTTTTTTCATGGAAGAACACCTGCGGATAGACAGTTGGGGGGTGCGTCAGACGTAAACTGCGTCATTGAAATATTTGGGGGTTAAAAATCTATATAAATATATTTGATGGGGGGGGGGTAAAATTAATCGAAAAGAAGATTTTTTCATGGAAGAACACCTACGGATAGACAGTTGGGGGGTGCGTCATGGACATAAGGGGGGGGCACCACTGCGTATGTGTTAGGGTGCGCTGAATCCAGGAATGACAATCGTTTTGTCCTGACACGTCTGGATTTCGAGCAAACGGGTGGTCATTGTTGAACAAGTATGAACACAAATATGCGATTTACAGAAACACCATTTACAGCGTAACACAAATTAATATACAGAAACACGCACACACATGAAGACAAAAAAGTAATACCAGGGCCGGCGCTAGCAGTTTTGCCGCCCTGGGCGATACTTTCAAATGCCGCCTCTTTAATCCGCAAAACCTTATTTTGACAGAGGACGTTCAGGTATTAAGAAAAAGTAAGATTACCATATTTAAAAACATGTATGAAAAGGAAAATTAAACAAAAAATTGAACTACCTCTCTCGAATGCTTTAATATTTAAACGACCCCATACATAACACAATATTCAGTATGCTCGATTTCGCTGTACGTGATATACAGCAGGGCATACAGAAATTATATATATATATATATATGCTTTAGTCCGACTAAAAATTTTAATTTTTAAGCTTATTTTACATCAAAAGGTGTTTCCAATAATGTGGAGCATGAAGATAATATAGTGAATCAGATATTACGGCAAAAGTAAGTGATAAGCCTAAGCCTTATAGCGTACTAAAACACAATAGAAATACACAAATTTTAGATACTTGAATTGGAAAAACTTTTATTGCTTTGATATGAACAAATTCCTTTATCACATTCGCGTAGTCCAATGTTTCAGCTAATTCTTGTTCCATTGATATCATCACTAGACCACTTAAGTGTGTTTCAGATATGGAAGAACGTAGACAGTTTTTAATAAGCTTAGAGTAAGTTTCGAAAAATTTCCTTCTCTACTTGCCACTGGTAAGGTAAACAAAATCATAAGTGCAACACCGACATTGGGAGCAAAGTCATATTCCTTAATTAATTTTAGTCTCTTTTGTTGAACTTTTAGGCTTAATTATAACCGATAATAGTTTCAGTTCGTCTTTCAAATCACTGAGGTTTAATATCTTTCGATTCTTCGCGTATTAAAATGCAGGCACTTTTCAGACAAAAGTTCGGGTGGCATATCTTTTAGATTACTTATATCGTAAATAAAATCGAAATACTCGCTATGATGTTTAAGTTGCCCAAACCTTTCTCTTAAAGCTAACACAATGACGTCTAGAACTTTGTAATAAAAATCGATCTTGTATCTTGTTTGTGGATCTTTAATAGCTTCATCCTCTGCCTCGTACGAAACTGTCTCTTCTTTCAACTTCGAACTTGCACAGTATTACCTATCCGTGAATGATCCATATCTGATGCTGATGCCAACTCCGTCCCATCAATTAAGTAAGGTTGAAACTTTGCATAATTTCTGCTTCTCTCAAAGTATTTGGATATACTTTGAAAAAACTCAACTGCATCCGAAACATGAGAATCAATGCTTTGGAGACTTTTGCTTACTATGTTTATGTGGAGTGAAAAGTCATACCAGATAACAGTGTTTCTTTCACATATGTTTTTTTTGGGGCTCCCCCCAGAGCTCTGAGAGTGCCCCCAGACGAAACAAAAATAATACGTCTATAATATAATAATAAATAAAATAAAATAGAACCAGCAGTGCCCCCTCGGAACATTTTTTTCTGAAAAAACGACTGCCAGACAATGAGTGAGCAAAAAAAATAAAGCCACGCAGCCGGTTTGCTATACATAGAGAATCGCAGGCGGCCATTTTGTCTGTTCTATTGTCATTACTTATTTGAAGTAAGGCATCATAAACCTCTAATATTTGATATCTAATGTTAGTTAGAGCATCAAGAGTTAGAGCATCAATTTGGCTCTTCCACCGTGTAGTGCTGAATAGTTTTAAAGTGAGGCTGCTAATATGTTCCTTTAGAATGGCCCAACGATGAACTGACGCAGAAAAGAAGTCATAAACTTTTTTTTAACTATACAAAAAAAAAAAAAAAAAAAAGAAAGAAAAAAGAAAAAAGAGAAAGAAAGAAACGGTGGACTGAGGTGTTCTGGTTGCATTTTTAACGACAAAGTTTAGTAAAGGAACATAAAATGTTTCGGAATTTACTTCTAATATTCTCTTCTGAATACCTGAATGTTTGCTTTTCATATTGGAACCATTGTCATATCTTTGGCCCTTCTTGTCTTCGATAGGAAGTTCATTTCCTTTAGCTGTTTAATTATTACTTCTGTCAGTCTTAGACCAGTGGTGTCTGTTACTGTTACGAAACCAAGAAAGTGTTCGCAAATTTTTACAAGGCATTCTTCATTACTGTATGTAATTTGTACAAAACGATTGTCATTTGCTCTGTACCAGAAATATCTGGTGTACAGTTTAGTATTATATTATAATATTTTCCAGCTCTCAACAAAGACAGTATTTTACTTTCAGTTTACTCACTAAGAATTGCAATAATTTCATTTTGGACATCTTTTCCTTAGTAATGGCGGTATTTATTTTGTCCTAGTAGTTTGATCATTGAAAATGAGGGGAATGCTCTGAATTTCCTGAGTGACTATTTTACTGAATGTGAGTGAATTAAGTTTAATTACATTCTCAGGTGAACACAATTTTATTTTTCCATGTGGGCCTATTACGAACCATTATATATTGATACTATTCTTTTCTTTCCCAAACTTTGCCGCCCACTAGACGTGCCGCCCTGGGCGGTGGCACGGCTCGATCCCCCCTTGAGCCGGCCCTGAGTAAAGCGCGCCATAGACGCACGCACTTGCATTACCAACATGTATGAAAGATTTCTTTCATCATGCATCTTAAAAGAATTTTTTGACCACACACGTACCAACGTGCTGTCCAACATACTGAAAGTAGTTTGAGAAATGTGGAGGACGAGGAAACGCGTGCTTTTTCTTTCTGCAACTGCACGACCTTGGCATGCGACGGAGGAGAGACTCACGTGATTTCTTCCGCTGTCGTGATTGGCGGACCTAAATATAATACAGCCACCTTGCATGAACGAGCCCATACATGGTAAACATGCATGCAGAACGGCAAAAACATCAAACATGTTTTCAGAAGATTTTGAAAACTTTCAACATGAATGAACGAGGCCATACACGATCAACTTGCCTGTGGTTTTATCATTTTTCATACAAGTCGGGCTGTTTCTTCAGGCATGTGTTTACGTGTATGGGCCGCATAATACCACCCTAAATCAGATTGCTTGTGAAGTCGTCTTTTTTTAAAGGTCAAACTTTGTTTGGAGCTTGTCCTTTTGTAGGTCGCTGCCGGAAGATCCCTAAACAATATCCAGCAGTAGTCTACCATCATCGTAACACTCCAGTTCTCCTAATACCGTCGTTCTATTTCTTTGATATCCTGACGGAAACGTTCCTCTGCTCTTCACTTACTGCTTCCACATTGTCAGGAAAGTAATCAAGGTGGAAGTTGAGAAAATGGACCTTTAAGCTCATGGAGCAACCAAGCTTTCGGAACGTGTGCAACATTTTTTCGACCATTGCCTTGTACTATAAGTCCTTTCGGTTTCCCAAAAACGTTTTGATGACCACAGTAAAGGCAACCCAAGCCTCTTTTTGTGTTGGAGTCATTGGACTGATAAAGTCTTTGTCAGATATGAGTTTTCTAATATCAGGGCCAACAGAAACCCATGTACTCGCCCTTGAGCAACAAACAATGTAGCCAGAACTACTTACCAACTTTTACAAATCTAAGGTGTAATCTTACTAAATTCGTTTTATGAACAGATTTATTGTTTTTGGTTTTTTTCTTTGTAATCTCGTACTCTCATTCATGGCACATTACGATATGTGTCAGTGATCCCCATCCGGACCAAATACATGTATTACAATGTTTAATACATGTATTTTCATGTTTCGGGGAGCACAAATACATTTAATCTTTCATGTTCATTTTTATTTTCGTGAGATGCATTTGCAATTTAACGATTTCCAGCTGCCTGTTTGGCCACGCTACATTTCGATTGTGCAAAAACTTGACATCCCAGAAAGAAACGGGATCATTTTCGACTTCGGTGCACCCAGAAGCATAACAATCAGCTAAACTTATGCAAATAGCCTTTTGGTTGCAGAACTGTGTAATAATAACAGACAGAAATCACACACACACAAAGAAATTAAGAGTCGTCCAGAAACACGGAATCTGTGCTATTATTCGATCCAAACTCTTTCGTCTTCGCGAACCTTGTTTAAAAATTTTAAACTTAAAATACATAAAACGATAATTGTGCATAATATGCTGTATGGTTGCGACTTCTGAAATATGGTAGCTTACCTTATGGGCAGAACACCAGATACTGAAGGTGTTTTGAAAATAAGGTCCTGAGGTGAATATTCGGAATTAAAAGGGGCTGGAATGGGGAATGACGGAAGCTTCGTAATGAGGAACAACATAATTTACACCTTCTACCTACCATTGTTGCGGCTATTAAGTCTAAGAGGCTCAATTTGATAGGTCATGTAGCTAGGACAGGAGAAAGTAGGAATGCTTTCAAAATTTTGGCTGGAAATCCAATCGGGAAAATGACCATTAGGAAGATATAGGCGCAGATGGGAGGACAATATTAGGATGGATCTCGTAGAAATAGAAATACAAAGAAGAAACTGGATTCAATTGTTTTTGATTTGATTTGATTTTAGTTTAGCATCCCTTTTAGCAGCGAGACTATATGAGATGTGGACCTACTGATTAATGTGGAATCCGAACCACATGAGCTCCCGCCAGGAATCGAACCCGGGTCCTGGATTCAATTGGCTAATCACAGAAGGCAATGAACATCTTTTGTGAATGTGGCATTAAATCTACGAAAAATGAAATGAAGTCTTTACGTTTTACATCCCATGGTTATGCCGGCTAGACGGTGACGATAAGACATTAATGAAATGGTGGAATGAAGAAAATGGGACGAAACGGGAAAACCCTGAGGAAAAAACCGACGCACATGATGTTTGTCCACCACAAAACTCACTTGGCGCGAGCTGGGACCTCATGCAGCAGAGGTGAACGCTCTACCACAGAGTCACCGCGGCTCTATATACATTTAGAAAAATTGATATTTCTAATTTTACTTCCAACACTAATATCCGTCACTCTAAAAGAGACTAATAATTAATCAAATGGAACGACTGTGAAATAATTAGTGAAATGAGAATGCGCAAGAAAATGGAAAACCCACGGAAAACCCCATGGATACGATGTAGTCCAACACAAATTCACTAGATTGAGCATGAAATGAAGTGGTTTAATATGGATAGTTGAATCTTTTAGCGTTTATATATTTTCCAAAATATTTGGGTAGGCCCGTACCTACCCAGTCTACCCGCTAAAGCCGCCACTGGATAGAAAGAACAAAGTAAACTGGTTATGATATTATGTGAGAAGAAAGTGTAGTATTAGGAACGTGATAAAAGATACAGTAGAAACTAAAAGATAATAGGGAAGAGTAATGAAATCAATATATTAAAAGATTACGTAAGTCTAATCATAACAAGTAGCAGACAAAGTTATCTATAACAAAGCACTGATCAAATAACATCTAATATCAGTGGCTTATAACCACTAATGACAAATAAATCTCTTTATGATAAAGTACTATAGTTTTTAATATTATAAACAAAACCCATAACATATCTGGACTACTTTACCTACATGGAAATTTAGGTACAGGCTTGCTTTTGACGCATGCCACATTTTGGAAGATGTACAGGTAAAATTCAATACTTTGCATGAAAAGACATGTTTATAAATAACAAATTTCTGCAATCGATAGAATTAAATACTAAGTAATACACCTGTATTTTATGTTTACAAGTGTAGGGTTCAGTGGCGGCGTAAGGCAAACTGGGGCCCGGGGCCAGTGAAGTAAGTTGGGGCCCCTTTTCAAACAATCGTAATTTATATTCTTGAACCTTTATATTTCAAACTTCTATTTTTGACATTCATTTACATAATCATTCTTTCTGTTTGCTCCTTCCCCTTTCCAGTTGGTGTGTGTGTTTAAATCATTATAATCTGGGATATATTAAAGAAATAGGGCTGCCGTTCAGCACCCCTGTCTATTTTTTAAATGCTTAGAACCTCCTTCAGGCTAGTATCTACAAATAAAACTGGACCACGATTATCATTGCATATTTTTTTCTTTTGTATTCATTTTTAAACAAAGGACACGATAGAAAAAGGATTAGGGATACAAGGGTAACGGAAACTACAAACCACAACAGAAACGTAACAATCAAGAATCCAGAATTCATCCTACACCTATACTATCGTAGTATCAACGCGTACTGTAATTAAATAGAATAGTGGAAGTAATGCTCCTAATAATATAGGTGGAGACAAAACGTAAGAATGAGCTCATATTGCGAAAATTGCAAATAACAATATAACCGATGCGATTTTTAAATGTAAGCTCTATGTTTTCTAGAATATTTTTGTTCGGTTCTCGCCTTTGGTGTTTCTCCTGCGCAATTTCTCACATGGTTAAGTTTATTCATAGTTTCTTACCGCCTGAATTTACTTTAGATGGGTTTTATTTGATTAGATTTTTCTTCCTACAATTAACGCAATTCACTTTAACATTCGGTTTCTCTCCAGTAGATCTACTGTATTTAGTGTCGCTGCTTTTGCCGAAATATCAATGAATAGTTAAGCACTAGAATATTTCTCTCCTGCTTGTGTTTTTTACTATTGTTCCAGATTTCGCACTTGTTTTATGATTATATTATTTTGTATTTAATAATTCAGTCATGTTTATATTCTGTCACTTATGATTATTTCCATTACCATTTACTAACATACCTAGTATTAGAATATATTATAACAAAAAATCCTGAATATATTGAATAATTGGGGATGTTATAGATTAAATATGTGAGCACAGAATTCTACTACGGGTTATACTATCTTATTTTCATTACCACCTATTACCAGTCAATTGACAAATCTTGACAGCATTTTATTATTCTTTTGGTACTTTTGCGGGCGCGGTGGCTCAGTGGTAGAGCGTTCACCTCCGATGCTTGGGGTCCCTGGCTCGATCCAGTTCGCACCATGTGAACTTTGCGGTGGACAAACACCGTGCTCGTGAGTTTTCTCGGGGTTATCCCGTTTCCTCTCACTTTCTTCATTCCACCTTTTCATTCATTTCTCATCATCACCGTCTCCTTTAGCCTAACCAGCTAATACGTGGGACGTAAAACAGATTTCATTTTCTTTTGGTACTTTTGTACTTTTATTACCTTTACTTGAAACATGAAACTACTTTCGACTGTAGTTCCACTACCATATTACCCTATGTTCCACCAACATTCAGAATGATACCTTCCTTGGTTTGGTAGCAGCAAAAGTCTGAACTATATTATTAGAATCCAGTGGATGCTATTTCATTTTGGATAGAAAGAATGGCCAGATTTGTGGATCTTTGCTGACTCATTGTGGAATGCAAGTATGATTTTATCAATTTCGTTTCGGTGAAAAACCTTTCACATGATGCGACAGATACGGGAAGTGTTATCAAAATTTGAAGAGCGGTTGCCAAACTTTAGTAAATTTCAAGCCCCATTGAAGACACATATTTCAAGATACCTTGTGGCGAAAAGTCAAGTTGTTCTTTATCTTTCTGAACACACCTTAGTAAACGGATTAAATCCTTGCAAACCTGAAATAATAATAAGCCATGCAGGTCATTCGAGTAGAATAAAGCCAAATCAAAGCAACATGCTTTTAGCCTTTCCTCGCTCTCATCATCTAGTTGCTGCATAAAGTTGGCCATAGAACACAGGAATCCAAATCTGTTGTTCAGGTCATGCATCTGAGTAAAATGATCATTTGTTGTCTCATCTCATCTAGAATTTCATTGATAGAGCGCTTCACTTCGGCCTGTGAGGTCAGGTTTCATTCTTTGCTTCTCTTGGCATGCATCTCCTTCTACTGTGTGTACCCACAGTTATGTTCCATGCCCTGCAACTTCTTTCAGCTGTGGATATGATTTCCTTGTCCAGCTCAAGTCTCCAGATATTAATAGTGTTAACCAGGCTCTGTAACTGAATAAGAGTTTGACTGAAACTCATATCCTGAGATTGAAGGCATTTTTGGATCCGATCAACATATGAGAGATTTGCAGACCAGAAATATAGTAAAGAGATGAAGTTAAATGACTGGATGTTTGCAAGAAGAAGACCAGCATCTCCTGTAGGATCAAGCGTTTCAATCGGTGTCACGCAGAACTTCCAACGGATCAATTGCTTCATCCTATTGACTAGACAGTGCCTTTAAAGCTTCTGCTATTGATCTCCATCTAGTGTCATTTTCATGTTTCAGACCAATCTTTACGTGATTTTGCAGCACATTCCATCGGTGAGTAGATCTAGAGAAGAATACCAACAAACGTTCCATTGCTTCCAACAAAGTCAGCGCCAGAACGTTAAGGTGCGCAGCATGTAAGCCACAAAGTTCAATGAATTATTGTTACAAGGAACGAAAATGGCCAAAGGACTTATATTCCGTATGAAAGTTTGAACTCCAGAATATTGTCCGGCCATTGTAGCCTGATTATCACAAGACTGGCCTCTGGAATCTTAATACCAAGCCTATCACATTGAAGTTTCTTCAGTATTTCAGCAGAAATACTCTCAGCAGTCTTTCCTTCGACAGAGATGAAATCAATAAATGCTTCCCGAACTTGAACAGAATCACGTTGTATATCAACAAATCGACTGGTTTGTGACAAGTGTTCTATATGAGAACAATCAGAAGTTGAATTAAATATAATGCTGAAGTATTTTGATTATTTGAACACTTGTTTCATTATTGAACATTTTCTTAACTCTAAATTTGTAGGCTGATTTGTAAATTCTTACGCCAAAAAACAAGAGCAGAAATGGGGAAACCGGCTAAGCAAACGGGTTTCGCTCGCTGAAAATTCAACTTGTAAAGGACAAAAGAATAAAGACAAAAGGAAAACAAGTGAATCAGCGACTATAGCGTCTGCACCAAAGAGCTTTTAATTAAGAACAGAATGCTGGTACCCTAATAAAGCATTATACGTTGATCCCTTCTTTATACCCTTCTCTTGAAATGATATATGAATAAATAAATAAATAAATAGTGATAGTTTAGAAAGCATGCTAGCAGACGGGGCCTCATTACTTGCATCATAAGACCTTAGAATGTAAATAACACAATATACTTTGACTTTCATTATATTTTAATCTACACTCAACTTTTCCTTTAAATTTCTCTGAGGTCATTGAACAGAGTGAAACTTTTATTTTATTCATATTTTAATCCACATACATTTTTTCCTTTAAATTTCTTTGGGGCCCCAAAACAGTAAAACTTTTATTTTATTTATTTTCCACCTACATACAACTTTTTTTAAAAAAATCTTCAGGGCCCCAAGAAAGTGAAACGTCTGTTTTATTTTTTCGCCTGCATTCAGCCTTTTCCTTTAAAATTCTTTGGGGGGGGGGGGAGGGGCCAAGAGTATGAAACATTTACTTTATTTTTCACCTATATTCGGAGCTTTTTCCTTTAAATTTCTTTGGGAGCCTCCAAGATAATGAAACTTTTATTTTATTTATTTTAAATCTATATTCAGTTTTTTCTGTAAATTTCTTTCGGGTCCCCAAGAGAGTGAGGCCCGAAACTTACAGTTTTTTTTTTTTTTAGCTTATACGGAAATCCAGCACTGATTAGCTTTAATAGACAGATATTTTTGTTGTTTCATCCGTTATTTGGTATAATACTGATTGACAATTAATTGTGTTTACATTTAGGGAAGGTGTGGATTATAAACATTGACGGCCCTTGTACGGCTCATGCTAATAAGGTTCCTTAGTAACTATTTTTTATCTACCGTCGGGGCCCCCCACAAAGTGGGGCCCGGGGCGGGGGCACCGATCACCCCGCCCGTACGCCGCCACTGGTAGGGTTACTAGTGTAAAATCATTACAAGTGCTTTACGACGGATAAAATAAGTGAGGACATATGTAAGGTGACTGTATTAGAAACCATTTTTCACCGCTGATGTATTTCTGCACAGTGTACAAAAGTTATATTTTAGGTTTACAAGTAGAGCGCTACTAGTATGAAACCATGACAAGTTCTATTGAAACTCGTATCATTTCCAAAACCCACTCGTTTCCACTACCTTTACTTATGGGTATACGCATCTTCGCTGACGCGCCTGCTCCCTTCGGACGCATTCCCTCGCTAACGCTAGGTCCTCCAGCTTCGCCCTGCGCTGACACGGTTAAATAAAATTCGTGGTTTTCAGTGGCCACCCAGTACAAGTTGTTTTGTATTTTTTGCACTGTAGTTTTTATGCACACATACCGACGCCGTATTTATACGCAAATCGTAAAATAATTATAATTTTTCAACAAATGCTTATGATGGCCCTCTTGAATTTTAATACGCAATTCATACCCACACTCTTTAGAAGAATAATTTAGATTACATGTAAAGATGTTTTCATGTCACCTAGTGCAAACCATTTAAGAAACAATAAGAAGGAAATTTGTGAAAGAACTTTAATTTTTCAACAATTATTTCGAGTGGTGCGCCAAAAGTAAACCTGCACGAAAATTTATATTTATAAACTTATATTTATTCCTTAATGTTCTTTGGCAAGTGTTTAAGATACAGGATAGAACATGGTAAGACAGTTAAATGTAAAAGATAGATCTAATTACCTACAACTTTATCTTTTTGTGATGTTTTTTTTTTTTTTTTTTTTCCTGTGTCGCAAATTCAAAATTAATCGTTCACAGAACTCCTTATCTTTAGTGGTTACATACTTATCAGTGACTACCATCTAGTCTTAACATTAAAACCGAATTCTCTCAGTAATTGGCTGAAACTTCCGTGGAAGGGGAAATCGAAGATCAAGACCAAAGTTTGTCGGCGGAAATTCTAAATGGTCTGGAAATTCTCTGGAGTCTTGTAACAAATTAGTTTTCATTCTTTTCCTTTTGAACTATTATAGCTTTCTTTACTTGCATATTACAGAGTAAAACACTTTATTCAAAACGAAGAACAATAAATTCAAAATAATAATAATAATAATAATAATATGAAATCTTTGTTTTACCTCCCACGGATATGCCGGTTAGGCTAAAGGAGACGGTGATGATGAGAAATGAATGAAATGAAGAAAGTAGGAGGAAACTGGAGAACCCCGAGAAAACTCACGAGCACGGTGTTTGTCCACCACAAAGTCCACACGGCGCGATCCGGGATCGAACCAGGGACCCCATGCACCGGAGGTGAACGCTCTATCACTGAAGCACCGACTACTAGCTAATATTAATTTACTATTAAATATTGAACTAAATATTAGCAAAAGAAATAAGAATTTGACAGTGAATTGTGTTGCACATTGTTAAATTACAGTAGACTTACGAACTATAAGGACTCAATATTAAAACCGGAAGTTGTAGATTCCTAGCATTTCCGGTTGCAATAGAGAGATAAGAGTAGAGATAGAACATGTTCTTGAGACACTGAGCGCAAATGAAAAAAAAAAAAGCTTTTGCTGCATATTAAGGTTTTTGCTCTAACAAGATCAAAATTCAAACGGAAGTTAAAGCATATTCTTACAGTTTCCGATTTCTCTGGATAAAAAAAAAAAAAAAATAAAAAAAAAAATAACTGTAATACTGAGTACATACTAAAATCAAACTATTGTCATTATCTATTATAGTTTCTTCTTCTTGTTCATGGTGATCAGTGATGAATCCGGAAATCGCATGCTATTATCACTTCCGGTCTCAATAGACTGATCCGGATAAAAATTCAACGTATTCTTCAGATGCTGCTTTCATATAAATAATAATTTCTTGCCTTCTCTTGCCACTATTTCTCTACGGAGATCAAATCGGATGTAGTGATCATCATCATCGTCATAGGTCTCCTGCCACCATCGACAAGTCATTTGCCGCAACTGGGAAACTTCTATGATCCACGGCCCTCAGCTAAAGATATGCCACATTGACTTGATCCCTAGTCTTCCGTTGCAAGCGCTGCTATCGTCTGAAGGAATTCCACTCACTTTCTCTTGCTTAGCAACAGCTGAACCCTTATTGGCTCAACGCGTGGGTGTGTGAGGGTGTGAGCTTTAGTTCGCATTTTTGGCACGGCTCAAGCATAATAATCTCTTTGCCCTCACGTTCGATTTTTTTTTGTTTTGATATCGTCCATCGACTGTAGCCTCCTTCACCACCCTTATCTCTCGTTCTTGCCATCATACTCTCTAGTACGTCCCTCATGATACAATTCTTAGATAATGTCCCAAACGGTTTCTCTTCTTATTCTTAATAACATTAAAATTGTTCTTCCCTCCTCCACCATTCCTAACATCCTCTCATTTGTTTTCCGCTCGACCCAGCTAATTCACTCCATTCTTCTCCAGACCCACATTTCGAAAGCTGCCAGTCGTTTCTCATCAATTTTGCACAATGTCCATGATTCTGTCCCATAGAGTATAATAGTCCGCACGAAGCAACTTCTGGGTCTTTTTCTCAACTCTTTATTCAAGACCCCATAAAATAGTATTTTCTTCCTCCTAAATGCTTCTTTCGCCATTCCTATCCTTGTTTTTATTTCACGTTCACACTTCATATCATAACTAATAATATTACCCAGGTATCGGAAACTACTCACCTGTTCTATTTTCTCCTCTCCTACTTCTATATTTGACACTGACCGCTTTGTACCAAACACCATGGCTTTTATCTTTGTAACATTTATTTTATTCCCATACTCTTCACAGTCGTTCCTCAAGTGTTTTTATTAACATCTCATTGATTTTGGTTTCAGATTCAAGAAGTAGTAAAATAGATTTTTAAAAGTTGTTTTATTGCTGTTGTTTGTTCATGTTTAGCATCTATTTTCAGCACCGAGGCTAAACGCAAGATCGATCTAGAATTTAGACGAAAATCCAAACAAATCAAATTTCTAGTCCCACTGGCAACGATACTTTGATCCCGTGCAACAAAAGGCGCACATTTTGGACAAAGCCAAGGAATGGTTTTGGTATAGTAATAAAAGTTGATATGGAACCTATCCTTGAGACCTTAAATCCATTTTTTTGAAGAATATTTCTCGCTATCTATTACCGTTTTCGTTCTATGGTCAATTATCAACGTTGAAACTGAAAATAATTAATTTATAACGCTTTCGATTTGAATACAGCATTAAGACAGGAAAATGTAACTTATTCTTTTAACACTGATTGATTTCATATTTTCATCTCTTATCATTTTTTATTACTGGCTACATACAGACAGATGAATAAGTCCGTTCTGTAAGTATAAAGATAACCAAGAAAGTTATGTCGCTTTTTGTAGAGGCCTGTGTTCAATTGGCCCTCACACTGTGAATTGAAAGCGAATGTAGATAAAAAGAAGCTCAGTTGTTGGAGTGGGTATATCCAACATACTACCTAGTTGTGGCAGTTCAATCACACCGTTGAGTAAGGACAGAGTGAATATAGGACACCCACAGAGTGTCATAAGGTCGTGTGTGCTGTACGAGTTCAAACTGGGGGCAAACGCCGCTGCAGCGGGGCAGGAGATATGCCAGGCCTTTTGGTGAGGGTGTCGTCACTACGCGGACAGTGCAGCGGTGGTTTAACAAGTTTAAGAACGGTGACGAAACATCCGAAGAGGCATCACGTGCTGAAAGACCAACACATGTACAAAATTAAGATCTTCAGAGAGCAATTGAGGCAAACAGTGGCCAGACATGTGAAGCACTGGGACTAGAATTCAGTGTGAGTGAAGAAACCATTTGGCAACACCTCCATCAACTTGGGAAACAGTACAAGTTGGGTCAGTGGGTCCCACGTGATTTGACTCCAGACCAGAAGGCAACGTGAGCAGACACCTGTGTTTCTTTGGTGTCTTATCTGAGGAAGGAGCCATTTCTGAACAAGGCGTTGACATGTGATGAGAAATGTGTCTTGTATGAAGCTCCACGGCGCCGTCATCTTTGGTTAGCATCCCAAGAACCAGTTCTAAAACAACCGAAACCAGCACTACGCCAGAAGAAGATCCTCCTGTGTGTTTGGTGCACTGCTCGGGGGATCCGGCATCGGCAACTGCTACCAGATGATCAGAGCATCAATGCAACTTTGTACTGTCACCAGATAAGCCGTGTTCGAGAAAAACTGAAAACTCTGAAGCCAGCACTTCTGAATCGCAAAGAAGTCCTTCTGTTAAAGGAAAACAGTAAGCTTCACATGGCTAAGATGACACTGGACACCATTCTACGCCTTGGATGGGAAATACTATTCCATCCGCCATACTCCTCGGACATTGTACCGTCCAATTATAACCTGTTCCATTCTTTGGACAATCACCTTAGAGGACGCCAGTTCAAATCCCTAGTAGAGGTGTAAAATGCACTTAATACCTTCTTCGTTTCACGGCCCACTACGTTCTACCGTAATGGAATCCATGGCCTTCCAGAAGGTTAGCAGAAGGTCGTCGATGCTGATGGGGACTATTTTCGATCTCCCAGGTACGTCTTAGGTGGCATATCTATGTTCGAAGGTGGTGGGTAAAAAAGCGATAGAACTTTCTTGGCTACCTTTATAGCACAAAAGGCTATTCGGATCGAAATTCGTTTGTGGAATTCTCCATAACTCGCGTTAACAAGTTTTCTTTCGTTCATTTGTCACATAAAGCTTTTTTCTTTTCTATTATTATGAGATAAATATCGTAACATGAATGGTTCTTTGTATACAGAAAACAAACCCTACTTCTTACGAGTACTTTCTTACAATTATCAATATTATACGATTTTTTTTTTCTAACTAAAAAGAAAAAGAAAGAAAGAACTTCAAAATATTCATAAGAATAACATAATTTCAGGGTAGTTCAACACTAAGGTGCCAACATGTCACTTTCATCCTGTTGTTTTTTGGTTCCCAAAATGTGATTTTCCTACTATTAATGCATGTCTGGATTCTAAGTAAAACAATCTCGAACATGAACAGTTAGTTTAAGTCAGGGTTTTTTTTTTTTTTTTTTAAAACCTGGGGGTCGCGAAGATAAGCGGAAAGATAAATATAATCAGAATCTAATAGAGGAAAATATTTTTAAATATTATTTTTAATTTTGTTCTGGTAGGCATATTTTTATTTTATACATACTGTTAAGAACAAAAAAAAAAAAAAAAAAAGATTTACTAAACATTTTCTACAGGTGCAAAGTTGTTTAAAAACCAATCTAAATTAAAGAGGTATGATATGATATCAATGCATATTGAAATACCAGAAAAATACAAATGCTACAAAAATAGCATATTGAAATATAATTAAAATTGAAAACATTTATCCGCAATAACTGTGTTGCGTCTGTTGATGAACCAACAATGGACAAATTATTCTATGGGCAATAAAAGGGATTGTTCTTCCCTTTTGTTTAGTTTAGGATCCTTTGTTGTTCTTTGCAGAATTGCACACGTATGTATGTGAGCGAATAGTCTTTTTTTTTTTTTTCAGCAAACTGGCCACAATGAAGGTATACTTTTGGTGTGGGATTTTGTTTCCTAAATTTTAAATATTAAACAAGTTGCTTTTAACAGATTTTGGTGATACTGAACACTAACACAACAATGTACCAAATTCAAAACAAAATGAGGTAGCTCAAAGTGGCGGCCTCTCAAAGATTAAAATACTGAATAATTTTTTAAAGAATTGTGCAAAATTTTTAAACAAAAATTTGAAATAACTTTATTTTTTATCATATGACCCAACTTTAAGGGAGTTAGGAAGTTTTAGACATTTCAAACGGCCTCCATTTTTGAACAGAATGACGGATCAGATTCGCTATTTGTAATATTAATGAATTGACCAAATTTGTTTTTAATCCATTCGCTTTCAGAGAAGTTACTGTATCCACTACATGCAAGAAATGGATTCTACTATTATAGAAATAGATGGATATCGTGAGATCTCCGCAATAGGTATATTAAAAATCTCACACAAGCCTATTACAAACCAGAAATTATACGGGAATCGCTGGCAAGAGGATGTGATAAAATGGGGGTCGTGACAGTAATTAGGTGTAGAACCACTAGTCTAAGTACATGAGAGTTTTACATTTTTAATCCACCAGCTTCAGAAAAGAGTTTGGTGCTGGTATGTCCAAACAAGTAATTCGGTAACTGTCTTCATTCGCTCATCCGACCCCCAATCAATTGCTGGAATATCTTGCTCCAGCCAAGTTTGCTCCTGATGATATACCTTCAATACATGTCGTCTGTTCGCACTTGCTTTTATGGGTAAAACATGGATGAGTGATTGGTGTGAAATAAGTCTTTTATATGTGAAATGTTGACAGAAAGATAGTGCGTCACAATCATGCGATGCATAAGAGTGTAACTCGAAAGGTTATGCTACTTTCACTAGTTCCTGCAAGATTCGTAGTAGATTTGTTGAATATAATCACAACCTGTTCCAATTAATTCCTCTCGAGTAATTTCTAACAAGTATTCTTCCATTTCTGGAACAGAGACAAAGTCGTTTCACTTCCTGAAAATTCATGTAAAAACATTATCACATTATCCATGTTTCCTTCTGTATTTTCATGTAATTAAACCTTTTGGCTGGTTGATGAAATCTGCCTTCCTCATGAAACAGTTTTTAAAAAAATCAGAAAAATAGCTACGCTTGAAAGAAATATACAAGATTAAGAAACACAAACCTACTCTATCATTTGTAACTTTATATTTACCTAACCTACAGAGATTATATATCAAATGAAATGAAGTTTTATTTACAAAATATTTTGCTATAAGTTCCACGAACATATAATTGAACCTAAGGTAAGAAATTAAGGAAAACATGATTATTCTTTAGCCAGCGGCAGCTAAATTAGATATGGCAGCCATATTGGCTGAAGCTTAAGGCAGATATCTGGGTACTTTTAGGATATGCCTATGCTTTATGGAGACAAGCTGTCCTGCAAATTTCATTAGGTCACTAATTTCTTTTCCTCCGAGTTCACACTCCTACATACTGGACTAAGACGTTTACACTTAATTAAAAATTAAAATATTTTTAATGTCGATGCTCCACATCAAGCTTGAGTTTGAGTTGAGTTTCACGTCCCTTTCAGCAGTGAGGCTATATGAGACGGGACCTACTGATTAACGTTGAATCCAAACCACATGAGCTCCCGCCGGGAATCGAATCCGGGTCTCCTACGCCAAAGGCGCGTACGCTAGCCGCTTAGCCACGGAGGAGCTCGCTCGATATCAACCATATACTAGCTATCCATATACCGTAATTGTGCTTATACTGATTCTTGGTGCTTTATTTAATTTTATTTTATGATTTATGCAAACTCTCGTAGAATTTATGTTACATAATTTTGTTTTCCGTAATACATTCTGTAACTTCATGTAAGATTTTCATATCTCAATGTCAAACATACAGTCATATTCTATAATTGTGCTTATACTGTATTAATATTAATGTATTTTTGATGTTTGATGTATTTTTATTTATTTATTTATTTATTTTTAAATTTTGAAACTTCAAATTTTTGTATCATTTCTTGTTAGTACTACCAACATAATTTTTCATTAGGCAAATCTTGAAAGTCGAATCTTGAACTCAAGATTCGCCTATACTTTCTCTTGAGTTATTATCTGCAAATTCCATTATCTAAGGTTATTAGGCGAACCTTGAATAGACGAAAGTTGAAGTCACCCTGGCTACGAGACCTACCCACTTGAGACTCCTAGACTTGATGCTCCTAACAATGTTCGGTGAACGGTATGATTTACACAGTTTCTTGTTGGGAAGTTCCCGCCATTTCACATTTCCGTTCCTGTTGGGTCCGAACGTTCGTCTCATGATTTTATTCTCAAATACTTTTCGTATGCATTCTTCCCCTAAGAGTCTTCATCCCGGCGAAATTAAAATACCGCTAATTTTACAGTAATTATCTGATATTTTCAAATAGATAAAAGATAATTGAAATGTGGAACAATAGCGCCCTAGACAATATTATTTTTCATGAGAAACCGTTATCACGACTCACTTATCTGCTTTCGATTTCGAGCCATTTTGAAAATCGGCATTTATTTTCGCGTTTCTAAACAGCTGAAAACGGAAAACCACTAACTAGGTGACTTGTGATAGCGGTACCTCACGCAAAATAATATTGTCTAGGGCGCTCTTGTTCCATATTTCAATTATCTTTTATCTATTTGAAGATATCACATAATTACTGTAAAATTAGCGGTATTTTAATTTCGCCGGGATGAATACTCTTAAAGTAAACGACCATGTTTCGAAACTACTCAGTACAATAGGCATAATTATAGTTTTATATATTTCAATGCAGAGCATAAACGATAAGAAATGAGTTTTTAAAAGCTGATTTTGCGTTTTAAGTATATGTACCGTCCTCTCTATTGACCATCTATTCAAACCGGAACCTCCATAAGTCAAACACTCCCGGTTTTAACATTGATTGATATAGGGTAAAAGCAGTTTTCCTCAAACAATTATGCATTCGAAGAATATATAGATATATTTCATTTCCACTTTAATCTCTATTAAAACTGGATATGATAGAAATCTAGTGCCACTTCTGGTTAAATATTAATGGTGAAAGTTTCATTCCATACAAACTAAACTACTTCACGTGTAGAACACGTGACACTGTTATTTGCGATTATATAGATACATATTAAAATACAGGGTGTTTCAAAACAATACCGATAACATTTGCGTGGTGATCCCTGGCACCAAATTAAGACAAAAAGTATACCCCAACTTGGGTGCACAAATGCTTCCTTTTGAAGCCGAAAACATGAAAAAATGAACATTCAGAATACTGTTGTACCTGCGCAACAATTTTTATAGAAGTAGTTGGTGAGTGAGTACTTCAAATTACATGACCGTAGCCAAACTTCTTCAATAAAAATTACTTTACCTTAGGATTCTGAAACATGTATTTTTGGATAGGACACATATTAGTTCTTAAGTGAAGTCTTGACCCTACTAAGGTAGATCCCATAGTTTTGGAGCTATGGACCTTCAAAATTCATTTATTTCATGCTTTCGGCAGCCTATAACTCAGAAAGGAAGCATTTGTGCACCCAGGTTGCTCTATACTTTTTGTCTTATCTTGGTGTCAGGAATCACCTTCCAAACGTTGTCGGTGTTGGTTTGAAACACCCTGTATATTTATCTCGACAAATGAAGTGAAATGAAATCTTCCAGTTTAATGTCCTACAATTATGACCTTTACAGAAGGGAGACGATAGTTAAAGCATGTGAATGGCGGTGGAATGAGAACGTAGGAGGAAACGGGAATACCTCGAGCAAAGCCACGGACACGATGTTGTCCACCACAAACTTACTTGATCGGGGACCGAACCAGAGACCTCAAGGATCGAAGATAAGCGCTCTACTATTGAGCATAAAGGAAAAGTCTTGACATAAAGGAAAAGTCTTGACTGACTGATCAGCGCCTAGGCCAAAGTATTTAAGGTTAGTGCCACCCAGTAGACGAGGCGAGACGACAAATAACATTTTCTCGTTTTCTTCCATAAATTTTTGTCAAATTCTCGTCTCCTGGGAACTATATTTCCGTCTCGTTTCGGAATTAACTCGTCTCATTTTTAAATTTATGTACAAAGTTCATGTTTCTGATTTTTTTAAAATTCCATCTAGAAGTTATCAGAATTCTTCCGCGTCATGAGAAGTTCACGGAAGGTATGATATAACAACTAAATCTTTTGAAATATATTGTGAAACGTTGATAAATGGACATTATGTTCGCAAATCACTTCATCAATTTATAGTTTTTATATACTATGAGTCATGAAATGCTAAATCAGTATTTGACATGTACCTACTTGAATGAAGTAATGTTACACATGACACTCTGAGAATTGAGATGAGTTGACTTGATTTTGAGTTTAACGTCCTTTCCAGCAGCGACGCTATGTGAGACGGGACTAGGGATGGGCACGAAGTTCCAGTTCTTGGAGATCCGGTTCTCAGAACCAGTTCCGGAACTTGTTCCAGACCTGGATCCGAAAACCTGGTTCCGGAACCGGATCTTGGTAACCAGTTCTAGACCTGGACCCGAAAAACCTGCTCCGGAACCGGATGTTCTGGAACCTGATTCGTTCAGATTCGAAAACCGGTTCCACCAAGAACCGGTACTGGCCATTTCTAAATGGGACCTACTGATTAACGTGGAATCCGAACCACATGAGCTCCTGCCGAGAATCGAACCCGGGTCTCCCACACCAAGATACTACTCTGAGAAATTTTTCGTATCGTCTCGAATTAAAAAAAAAGCACTTCTCGTCTCGTGTGCGAACACTACTTAAGCCCGGGGGGCAGATCTAGAAGGTAGAAAGTGGGTGGTCAGTCAGACCCCACACTATGAGTTGAGTTGATTTTGAGTTTAACGTCCCTTTTAGCAGCGAGGCTATATGAGACGTGGACCTATTGATTAACGTGGAATCCGAACCACATGAGCTTCCGCCGGGAATCGAACCCGGGTCTCCCACATCAAAGGCTAACCGCTTAGCCACGAAGGAGCTTAAACCCAGACTATGGTAGTTATACCATGAGTTTATTAAGAACTTTCAAAAAACATATAAATAAGCTTAAATTATTTTTGTGACTCAAAAGCTGGGGGTGCCCTGGGGCTCCCTCTGCTCTGGGCTAGATCCACCAGTGTTAAAAATTAATGATTTCATAAAATTTATGACGTACGGTGCCACAAAGGAAGGAGCTTAGGGAATTTTACGTTGAAATACAATTATCAATTCCACTATATTTATGTTACAAACTAGAGTTTATTTACTGTAGTTACTTAGAATATGTGCGTAAATAATAATTATTGTTTTAGGCCTATGTGATGTATTATGTGGACGCGTGCATCAGAATGGCGGTGTATTCGCATATTGGATTTGAGTTTAATGTCCTTTCAGCATGAAGGCTATATGAGACGTGGGTTGATGTAGCCTAAGTTTTGCTCTTACACTTGGTCTGTACTGTTCTTATAAAAACAACTCAGTTCTCTTTTTTCTTCTTTGTATATAGGTAGCAGTACTTAACAAATTACTTACCACTTTTCGCGTGTATAATACCGCATATACATGTGTGTTGTAGTATTGGACTTTGGCTCCTATCAACAAAAAATTCAAGGTGCACGCCTGATGAGGGTAACTTAGACAACAGTACGAGTTTCATTGGCAGATTTCTAGAACACTGGCTTCTAGGGCCGGATCCAGGATTGTCTGAGGGTGGATCACCAATAATTCCCAAAATAACCAATCACACTGAAACTCTTCAAAGTGACATGTGACAATATTCTTTACCTCTGACAACGCTGATGCTTTGAACGGACGGGAGTATTTTAAAGAGGGTAGCAAGTGTTATGCAGAAAAAAATGGTCTCCTCTCCTCCTGGCTTTTTTTTTCTCACTTAGCAAATGTTACATTGTTTGGCTTGGTGAATCCTTTTCCTTCAATCTTTAGAAAATCGACTTGAACTATTGCTTTTGCAAAGCTTTGCTTTTTTTTTAAAGTCCCAAACGGAAAAAAATAATGGCAGAAAGTTTCGGAAAGTGTTGCTATTTTTACTGTTAGCTTCTCATTTTAAACAACAAAGAGGGGGGGGGGGAGTGCACGTGCACCGGTGCACCCAGAGGCGAATCTAGAAGGTAAAAACTGAGGGGGGCCTTCTATATGAAGTCTCCCAGCTTAATGTTCCACGTATATACTCTTTAGGCTAAGGGAAACAAATGATCAAGGCAATTGAAAGGTGGTGAAGGAATCGTTGAAATGAGGTTGTGGGAGAAAACGGAAGAACGCCAAGAATATCGAAGGACACGCTGTTGTCCACCACAAGCTTGCTTGGCTGTGGATTGAACCGGGGACCCTGCGCACCAGAGTAGGGATGCGCACAAGACAAGATTTGTGGGTGTCTCGTCTCGAAAATGTGCTATAAAAGTGATGCCTCGACACGAAAACTGTACATTTCTCTATTGGAAGAGCCGTGTCTCGACTCGAATTTTGTCAAGAAAATCCTGTCTCGACTCGTCTCGTGCGCATCTCTACACCAGAGATAATCGGTTCACCACTGAGCCACTATCCCTCCCCTCATTGAGTAGTAATGTAGAAAGTAGTTAACCTCGCCATTGCTCGCTCGGCATTACTATGTGAATTGAGTATTGAGCTTTGATAAAGAAAGGAACCAACCTGGCTACTAACCCACCTTAGCTATTACTGAAGCCCAGCATTCTAGAACCTTCCCATTCCATTTTAGTAAAGTGGCTATTGTACAGAGTTAATTTTAGGAAAATGAAAATGAAATCTTTGAGTTTTACGTCCCACGGTTATGCCGGTTAGGCTAAAGGAGACGGTGATTATGAGAGATGAGTGAAATGGTGGAATGATGAAAGTGGGAGGAAACGGGAGAACCCCGAGAAAACCCACGAGCACGGTGTTTGTCCACCACAAAGTTCACTTGGCGGGGGCTGGGATCGAACCCGGGACCCCAAGCACCAGAGGTGAACGCTCTACCACTGAGCCACCGCGCCCCCGAGTTAATTTTAGGGTTTACAATATATATATATATATATATATATATATATATATATATATATATATATATATATATATATATATATAATATATATATATATATATATATATATATATATATATATATTATATATATATAGGGTGTCCCAGGAGGAAGGGGCAATATTTTGGGAAATGGTAGTGTGGGTAATTCTAAGCAAAGAAGTTTATATCAACATTGGTCCTAATCTCAACTGTTTGAGACCTACTGGTTGTGAACCATTTTTGACTTCATATTGCATATTGCTCACCCAGTTGTTATTCTATAGAGGTGAAATATAGCGGATTTGAAAGACCATGGAGTGGTCTTTCCAACGGTATGCAAGATTTGGCAGTAGTATCTTTGGAAGGAAAGCTATTTAAAAAATTGGAAAATTAAGGTTATTTAAAGAAATTGGATGGCAATACTGATTCTCAAATATCCCTCCATAACTGGTCTTCCAAAGACATCACTGCCGCATGTTGCATATCGTTGGAAAGGCCATTCCATCACATTTCAATCCGTTATGTCATGTCCCACCTCTGTATAATAACTTCAGGGTGAGCAATATGATCGTTGAGATTAGGACCAATGTTCATATGAACTTTTTTGCTTAGAATCACAAATACTACCATTTTCCAAAATATTGCCTCTTTCTCATGGAATACCCTGTACATATATATATATACTCTCGACATGATTTACATTCATCGAGGGTTAAGATCCAAAGTTGGTCATCCGTTTCTAGCAAAAATTTGAAAACTTACTAGGAAGAAATGGATAATTTCTTCATTTGTGTGATTGATAATATATAAGGAAAGCAAAAGTTGTATTTATTATTTTCATAAGCGCTTATAAACATGAAACTATTTGACAAGCGGAAGAAACTACTTCGCGCAAGGTTACCGCCAGATTCGTTTGTAGAAGGTGAAAACCGGGGGGGGGGGGGATTCCAGAATCCAGGCGATGGTACGTATATCATGAAATTACTATAAACTTCCAAAAAAGTATAAATAATAGCTTAAATTATTTTTGTCAGTGGGGGCTCTCGCCTTCGGTGCGAGCGGTCCCGGGTTCGATTCCCGGCGGGGCCACTCGGTCAAAAAAAGTGTATCACGCTTTTGCAGGCCAGCCACCCTGAATGAGGTTTTCCTGGGTTTTCCTCATTCACACCAAGCAAATGCAGGGTGGTACCTAACTATAGGTCCCAGGTCGCTTCCTTCCTTACCTTACCTCAGATAGTGTGCTCGCCGAGGGACGTCATCCCTCAAACGTGACGGGGTAAATGGCCATAGACGCTGAAAGCCCAGAAATATACATCCTAGATCCTAAACACTCGGCCCCGGACTAGATACGCCACTGGTTACCGTTGCCGCATGGTTGGATTGTAGGAAAGTAATGACCATTTTGTATTCTGAACATGGCTGACCTTTTTTTATTCTGTCTCAGATCTACAGAGACGCTCCATTTGGTATCCTTACTTAGAGAAGAGAAATTACATTCTATTAATTTTAACAAAATAGGTCAAAACTTCACTAACCCTAAACTAAACCGACCTTATCCTACCCTATGTATCACTACCTTACTCTCCTCTACCCTAACCTACTCTATTATACCATGGGCGACCAAAGGGGGGCAGGGTGGAGTCCGGGCCCCCTGTCTCACGAAAATGTATACGTAATATAGTAAATCACGTATATTAAATACCAGAAATATCCAGAGCAACCATGTAGATGCCCCCTAGAAAATTTTCTTCGGGCGTCCCTGTATTATGCCTTTTTTATTTAAAGCAATCCTAAAAATGGGTTATTTAAATTTTTTGGTAGCTGTTATTTACGCTTTTTGGCGAAAACAAGGCGGACGACCAACTTCGCAATAAATGTACTCACCTACTCAACAATCAACATCGTTCACTTGCCTTAATCTAATCATCTGTTTCCCTTAGCCTAAAGGGCATAAACTTGGGACGTTGAGCTGAAAAAAAATAATTTCACTTCAGATTTCATCCCCCACCCCCGTTAAATGAATAATATCTCATTGTCACTCGAATGCTGATTATCCGGTTGTTATTTTTTGCGTTTTATTTAAAATTGTGGCAACCCTGGGTCAACGCACTCTACAGGCGGTTTGCAGAAGCTGTCTTTTTCAATGTCTAACGTGCACACGGGGTGTTAAAGAGAGGCACTCGCAGAAAGAAAATAAGCTGATAAAGCCTTGTGAATTTAGTGGTCTGCTGTAGGTAAGTTCCATTTATTGACTATAATTTGAATGCAGAGTAGGTTGAACATTCTGTTGTCACTGAAGTGTATTGGATTATATTAATAGCTTACACACAAGATGCACCGGTTTTGTTGGGTTGAATTCGATCCAAGTGGCATTGTTTGACAGGATATACGTATTAGTAAGGTTCCTCCGCAACTGCCACCTTTGTGAGGTTTTCGTTACAAGTCGGAACGCTTTCTAAACATGTTACCGTAACTGCGATGTAATATTAATGAAATGTGTGACAGTTTTTTTCCCTATGAAAGAGGCGTATAACTGATTCTGCATTCAATAAATATATATTCTTTTACAATTGATTTTTATGATACTGGCTATAAATTGTTTTTGTTGTGACTGATTAAGCCGTATTTTTTCTTCATGCTTAACGTTATCTGTAATAGAAGCGGTCTCGCAGTATTTCTAAGGTATAGATTAAAAACGGGGCTGCCAACTTGTTTATGTATTGAAGTTAGCATTTCCTTTCAGCACTAAGGATATACCAGGGCGCAGATTTCTCTGTAAATTTGGGTGGGGTGGGGGGGCAATCAGATGCACAAGGTATATATGTATATGAGGATTTTAAGACACATTGCATTCAAATTATGCCAAATATTGTACATTCATAATTACAATAGGGGGCCGACATAAGCTTTGGGGGGGAGGGCAGGATCGGTTCCTTTGAGGGTATAACACTAGGACTTACAACTTAATGGTAGAACGTACAAGCTTATGGCCTTCCGGAAGGACTTTTGTACAGAACGAGCGGCGTAACTAAAGGCTTGAGGGCCTCTACGCAAACAGCGTGGAGTGGGGCCCCTTTTCTACGACCCACTTCACGATTTGAGAGCCCCCTGATGGCTTCAGGCCCCTCCGCAATGCGGGGTCCGCGGGAAACTTATTTACGCCCCTGTACAGAGCCGCTGTCCTACCAGTCGTCCCAACATGATTTTTCTCTGCGCTACAACTAGACTTCATGCTTTTTCCACCAGAAGAACTTTGTCCGCTGAAGTGCACAAATTAGAAATACTCTAATAAATAGATAAACATGGTAGAACTTTTAGGACGTCACGTCCTACCGGACGGACGTTTCTATCATTCAGGTAGAATCTGAGCTGACGCAATTCTTTAAAGCTTCAGTGCCCTCGTACTGGGAACCGAACCCGGACCCATGTTTACTAGAAACGAGCGCTAATTGCTTCACAAAAATTGACTTGAGGCCTGAAGAAGTGTAATTTTTGTAGTGTTGACTTTCTTTCTTCTGATTAAACAATACGACATAAATATGAATAATGCGACTTTGCATTGTTTTAGTAAAAGTTAAGTCTGTACAAGTTTCATGTCATGTGTTTTTGCTTCTTGGGCTGATTGAGATTATGGGAGATTATTGTCTAGGAAGTGATAAAATCACGATTCATAGCACTGGTTCTTTGTGTTAGACAACATCGTGTCCAAGGATTTTCTTGGGCATTCTCGTTTCCTCCCACGGGGCCGCGGTAGCTCAGTTGTAGAGTGTTCACCTTTGGTCATTGATTCGATTCTAGCTCGCACCAAGTGAGCCTTATGGTGGACAGACTGTATGCGTGGGTTTCCTCGGGTTCTCCCGTTTCCTCCTATTTTCTTCTACCATTTCATTCATTTCTCATCATCACCGTCTCCTTTAGCTTAGCCGACAAGAGTGGGAGTTAAAACCATTTCCTCCCACATTCTCGTTCCAAAAAATCCTTCCTCCATTATTCACTTACTTTAATCATCGTCCCCCTTAGCTTAATGGGGGCCGCGGTGGCTCAGTGGTAGAGCGTTAACTTCTGGTGCTTGGGTCCCGGGTTCGATCCTAGCCCCCGGCAAGTGAACTTTGTGGTGGGCAAACACCGTGTGCGTGGGTTTCCTCGGGGTTCTCCCGTTTCCTCCCACTTTCTTCATTCCACCATTTCATTCATTACTCATCATCAACGTCTCCTTTAGCCTAACCGGCATAACCGTGGGACGTAAAACTCAAAGATTTCATTTCATTTCCCTTAGCCTAATGGGCATAAACGTGGGACGTTAAACTTAGATTTCATTTCATAACACGGGTCGCTGGCCAGGGTGTGATTCGAACCCGCGATTGGAAAATATTGCGGTCGTAACCCAGTACCTTTAACCGTTCGTATATTTGTACACGCTAAACGTGCTTTCGAGCTCCTCCGTGGCTAAGCGGTTAACGTCCGCGCCTTTGGCGTGGGAGACCCAGGTTCGATTTCCGGCGGGAGTTCATGTGGTTCGGATTCCACGTTAATCTGTAAGTCCCGTCTCATGTAGCCTCGCTGCTGAAAGGGACGTTAAACTCAAATTCAACTCAAGCTAAGCGTACTTTCTCCTCTTTCTTGGATGTACTGATTGTGGCAGTAACTGTAAGTAGCCCCCACCTCTGCGCCTTCGACGCTCTGATCATACCGTTGCAGCACTTCTCCTTAAAAATCCCCATCACGAGAACATTCTTGGTAAAAACGGAAAGTCCCTGTTACAATAAAAAAAACTTTTCAAAGCATTACAGGCCGATCCTTGCAGAGCAAGCACTTCATTTCGGTTTTCAGAGAGTCGAAACCCCTTGAGTTCGGGGTACATGTGCTTCTTAATTTTATAATATACCAATGGAAGAGCGTGAAAGTCTATGTATTTCGGATGGGCCGCGGTGGCTCAGTGGTAGAGCGTTCAAATCTGGTCCATGGGGTCCTTGGTCCGATCACAGCTCATGCCAAGTGAACTTTCTGGTGGACAAACATCATGTGCGTGGATTTTCTCGGGGTTCTTCCGTTTTCTCCCACTTCATTCCGCTATTTGGTTAATTTCTCATTATGATCGCCTCCTTTATCATAGCCGACGGAATCGTGGGACGTAAAACTTAAAGTTTTCATTTTTCAATGTATATTTGAGTATCTTCTGCCCCCTCCAACCCGAAGGAAAGTCGGAAAATACACGACTGTTACAGAAAGCAATAATTATGCGTGTTTCGTTTTGTAGTGGCATCTCTGTTTATCTTCACACTTCCTACCATGAGTAAAACCCCTGTTGATGGTATCAGAGGTGAGATTAATGCCAGGAGTTGTTGACTTGGCCGTGTTAGCCATGCGGGTATTTATAATCATTTGCGTAATTATAATCTTGGGTGTGGCACAGTGTGGCTACCCTGACCTAAAAATGTTATTGTACTTTACACTCTAAAATTGTCTTTTGTTGTATGCCATTGTCAAATATCCAGCCCAAAAATGTAGAGGGAGCCCGACGAAACCATATTATAGTTCATTTTCAAGCCTACCTTGAAAATTTTATGGGGCAAATTCAAATTTAGGGGGCGGCTTCCACTAGACCCCCGTGGGTACGGGCCTGTATTGCTACAATAATAATAATAATAACTGGAAGCTATCAGCAACGTTTTCAATTGTATAATTTAACCCTCTACATGAGAAAATTACATCGGAGCTCTGTTTCTTATCGGTGTAACCTAAATCATATTGATTTTTTTTTTCATCGGAGCATATTGTTGAAATAGTCCATATAGTTTCACAATACACACACGTTCTTTTCCATTGTTTTCACGCGTCACCCAGTTTAATTATTTTGAAGTGGCAATAGTTTTCACTTGTAATCGGAGCCTCCTACATACAGTTCAACTCGTTCTCGTCGATTAATTTAGGTGATTCGAACTACGCATAACGTATAAATGTATGTGTTTGAAAACGTATCACATTCTGTATATGCACAACGGAAGAAATTTTCCATTCTATACTCAGGCATTTCCGAATGTTAGGTGCGCCTATCTCAAGCAGTGTATAGTTAGTTTAATCATTGTGTCCAAGCTTATTGATTTAATAAATTTCTTGTTGAGTATTGTTGTCAAACAATCATTGTAGTGTTCTGTGTGTGTGTTGGTGGGGGTAGCGGAAGGGAGTCATTGTTTTATTTTGAATTATTGCATCTCCGTCCTTTGTGTTCTGTTCGGTCTAAGTTAATATCTCCTACCCTTGATTATCTAACCTGATTCGCACAGTGTTTCTAACAATCAGTTCCAATACATTTAACAAGAATGAAGTTAAACTGTCTTTTGTGTTGGTTAGGTATATTTTATCGCTGGGAAAGGAGAAAATCAATTATTATGCACAGTGGCGGATCTAGAAGATTAAAACGGGCAGCTAGGACCCATATCTCGTGAGTTTACTATAAACATTGAAAAGCATACAAATAACAGCTTAAATTATTTTTCTCTTTCAGAAAAGTGGGGGGCTAGGCCCATCAGCCCCCTGCTAGATCCACAACTTAGTAAGCATCCTACCGAAGAGTCCCGCTTTGGACTCACAGAAATCTTGTAATTCTAGACAGGCTGGTAGCTAGGGATACACGCGAGACGCGAAAAGTCTCGTCTCGTCTCGCATTTGCGAGACGAGACACGAGACGAGACTGAAAATTTTATGCGAGACGAGACTAAACCATGCGAGACGAGACGCGAGACGAGACTCAGTTAAGTCTCGCGAGACTTCTCGCAGTCTCGCAACATTTATGAATTACATGTAATTATATATTGATTTTCAGAATTAAAGCCTTCTTTAGTTTCTAAACATCATTAAAAAAGAAAAGCTTTGTAAATTGGAAATTTATTACAACATCGATTTAGGACTTTATTTTACGACACAAACACATACACGCGGGCGCGCACGAATACATGAACTTCTGTTTTTTGGTCTGAAAATCGAATAAGACTCCCTATTGCTGCAAAATGTGATATTTTTGTTGTTTCTGTCTTTTTCACATTACTACTAGCGATTTATGTTTGGGGGATGGCGGGGAAATCCCCTCTCGTCAAAGTTTATCCCGGGTCCAGCTCGCAGAAATAACATGATATTATTACATGGAATAAGTATTTTCTTTCTATATATTTATCAAAAACATCCTCCTCTAATTCGGAAGTTTAATTCAAACACTGGTTTGGTATAATGGCCCTATAGGTTTAATGCAAGATGGTAGGAATGGCCCTATATCTGTCAGTAATTTTATTTTCTAGATCTGGCAACACTATATAAGTTGAACGCGAAAGTTGATAAAATGCGATAATGCAACATTGCTACAAGCGCGAACGAACCAAAAGAATTGGGTCGTATTGTGTTGTGAGGAGTTCTTTTGTTGTCTACAAGCGCTTTTGGTGGTATAAAAACATCTTTATAATGGAAAATCACCCTTCAAGGAAACGACCAAAACGTGTAAATGTTGATAGTGGCGACGATGTTTTAGAAGAGCCAAATATTGCTGGAGACCTCTAAGCTGGAAAACAATGTTGGATCCAGCAACAATTTATGCTGGTTTTGCTGTAAATTATGCTATTAACCCTTTGGGGATCCCATGGTACAATATGTACCATACGGGGTGTTTCATGGTACATTGCTTTATAACTCTCCTATTTGAGCTTTTTCGTCCTTTTTTTTTTTTTTTTTTTCAAGTCCAGAGGCATTGTAGAAGACCTTACGTATGGTTTCACACCTTCCTGCGTCGAGACATAGGAGGTGATGACGTCATAATTCTAAAATATATATATATATATATATATATATATATATATTCTTTTAATATTGTGGGGCCGGTCTATGTTCATTATTTTTTGGCGGGCTTATTTTTACACGTAGAAGATTGAAATTTTGCACAAACATTCAGTCCACCGAGTAGTATTTACCAGATTTTTTCAGATTTCTGCGTTAAAACAGGGGGGAATCCCGAGGGGCAGAAAGTTGAAAAAATGGATATTTTGCCAAAAAATCCCTTTCTTCGCGATTTTCCCGCCTTAGATACGTGATGGTTACATGTGAATGGTACCGCCTGAAAGGCGTTCTATTCTGAAGAAAATGATGGGCGAAACATGACCCTAGGGTAATTAGGGAAGTGTCAGGGAATTTTTATCAAAATATACTTCTGTATAGGGGAATTTTGGACATTTTCGGTATTATTTTTTGCGGGCTTATTTTTGCACCTAGAAGATTGAAATTGTGCACAAACATTCAGTCCACCGAGGAGTATTTACGAGATTTTTTTCGTACTTCTGTGTTAAAACATGGGGTACAAAGGGGCTAAACGTTGAAAAAGGGAAATTTTTACCAAAAAATCCCTTTCACGGGATTTTCTCGCGTTAGATACATGATGGAGACAAGTGAATGGTACCGAGTTCTATTCTGAATGATCCTAGGGTAATTAGGGATGTCTCAGCGAATGTTTAAAAATTTTCCTCTGTATACGGGAATATGGGGCATTGTCAGTATATATTTTTTTGGCGGGCTTAGTTTTGCACCTGGAAAATTGGAATTCTGCATAAACATTCAGCCCATCTAGTAGTATTTATCAGATTTTTTCAGACCCCTGCGTTAAAACAGGGGGGTCCAGAGGGGCTAAAAGTTGAAAAAAGGATAATTGGACCCCAAAAATCCCTTTTTTCGGGATTTTCCCGTCTTAGATACATGATGGAGACACGTGAGTCATACCGCCTGAAAGGCAGTTCTAAGCTGAAGAGAATGATGGGCGAAACATGACCCTAGGGTAATTAGGGATGTCTCAGGAAATTTTTTACCTGAGATCATGGTGTTTTACGGTAATATGGGGCATGGTGGGAATTCCTTATAAAATTTCTCCCGCCCTTACTATTCAAGATAGAAACTTGAAATTTGGTACACACATTTAGTATACCAAGTACTATTTATCAGATTTTTTTAGATGGCTACGTTCACACAGGGCCGTTCCAGAGGGGCCCAAATTGCGAGAAAAATTTCCCTCCGTAATTTTCCATTTGACATCATTTTTCCCGCTCCTGGTATATGGTATGAGCATGCAAGTGGTACCATTTGAAAGCCAGCTTCATTCTGAAAAGAATGAGGTATGAACCATGATCCTAGGATAAATAGTGACGATGCAGTAGCTGCTTGACTGAAAGTCTAAAAAATAGCCCAAAAAGCCGTGTACCGGAAAGGGTTAATTTGACGAACATTAATGGTCCAGGAATCAAATTCCAGCACAACTTTTCTTTTAATTTGGAGCGGAGGGGACACAAGTTCGGATACCATGTTGAACTTTAGGTTCCGTCTCCTTAGGATGTTATGAACATTCATCCCATGGAAAGCAATGGCCAACCACCAAGGATTCAGCTTGCCAAGGGACTTTTAGGTCAAATACCTGCCTTCGGACAGAATATCACATCATCATTCATTAACAGTCATAGAATAACATTGCAAAATTTTGACCAGAATATATGCGAGACTGCGAGACCATGCGAGAAAGTCACGCGCGAGACGCGAGACGAGACTCAAAATTTTATGCGAGACGAGACTTCACATTTGCGAGAAGAGACGAGACGCGAGGCGAGACCAACATTTGAGGCTGCGAGACGAGACTTTTCCATTTCTCGTCTCGTCTCGTCTCGCGTGCATCCCTACTGGTAGCTAGCCCAAAAATGTAGGGGGGTCCGGCTGAAGTTAGGGGGGCGATCCAACCATATTATTATTCATCACCATATTATAGTTCATTTGCAAGCCTACCGTGAAAATTTTAGAGGGGACTAGCAAAAATTTAGGGCCACCTTATTCCCCCCCCCCCCCATGGATACGGGCCTGATTCTAGGTGCAAGGCGCTTACCAGCTGATCTGTCTACCTTGCTTGGAGACGATGTCCAGATGATCCAGCGAGTTTTCACCTACTTGCAGCTTTTGCACGTCTTGAGTGATTTGTGAGTGCATTTCTCACATTTCTTTTAATTAATTTATTTCTGCTTTTATCTACCGTTTGTGTTTTTTCATGGTGTTTTTATGCTTGTCATAGCATTTCCTTGCTTTTATCTTCTTTACTGCACTGTCATATTCATTACTAATTATGGGCTGCCCCACGTGTGTGCACCTATTGCCGAGCTGCCCCGACAGAGAAGATTAACATGCTGTTGTGTACTAACCCGTCCTTGTGTTTGTGTATCGAGTTTGCACATTTCTTGAATGCTATGACATTTTAATTTATAAATGACCGAACACCTTTTACGTACTCCAGACTTTGCTTTTATTTTACTTTATTATATCTATGATACTATGCGTTTTTTCTTGGGTACTTCATTTTTCTTGTCAGAGAAGGGTGCAAAAGACCTCGATGTCGACGCGCCCATATAAACCCTTTCAATCAATCAATCTAGGTGCAAGGCGGAATGGTTTGCCTAGGATATAAAATTCTATTTTTTTTTCCACTTTAAAACAGTGTACCCACTTCTCATGTAGTGGATCTTAGGATGATAATAATAATAATAATAAATGAAATCTTTCAGTTTAACGTCCCACGTTTCAGCCCCTTATTAATTATTAAATATTAAAAGGAGCACAATTACTTTTGAAAGACAAATTTGTTTTAAATATACATTGTAGCTATAGGACATAATGCACCATAAGTATTAAAAAAAAAAAGAAATATAGCAATGTACATGGATATAACATGCTCAAACCAGTCTGGTATAGGTTTTCTAATGTGAATATAGATAACTTCATATATGGCTACACTGACTGATATGCAAATTATAATAAATGAACTCCTCAACATTATTGTCAATGGAAGGCAAGACATTTACAAATTTGTGAAATTTTTGAAATATATATTAGTTTCGCCAATTTTTTGCAAAGATCTGTTCTACCTTACTTCTCACTGCATCACTTTCACTTTCTGACATGAAACATGTAACGGGTAATTTTAATTTTTTTTTTTCTGTAAATTCAGAATCATACACATTCACACTAGATGGTCCAGGTTTGTCAAATATATTGAACGAGAAAAAGTGATTATAAAGTTTTCAAAATGCATAAAATATGAACACTGGCAAGATCCTTCATGGCTAAGCGGTTAGCGTACGCGCCTTTGGCGTGGGAGTCCCGGGTTCGATTCCCGGCGGGAGCACGTATGGTTCGGATTCCACATTGATCAGTAGGTCCCGTCTCATATAGCCTCGCTGCCGAAAGGGACGTTAAAACGCAAAATCAACTCAACTCATGAACATTGCCCTGGAACCAAATAGTAACACAATTAGTGACGTGTCGTCCCTGGGACTTTACTAACTGCAAGGAAACGTAACAGTGACGCTTAGACATCCGAACTCTACAGATACTTGTAACAAATTGCAAGCGAGAAAGACAGTGGGAGCAGCGTTGCCAGACTCAGAGCTCGAGATTATTGCAAAACCTGATCGAAATTATGCTAGATTCGGTCAAATTATGCTAGATCCTCACAATTACTAATTCAGGAGTTAAAAAAAAAAAGAAGTTGAGATACGATAACGTAACTTAAAATACGTAGAGCGCAAGAATGCGTGGATAGAACTCAATACTTCACGCACCAAAGGTTTAACTCAACTAAACTAGTGCAGTCGTTGCCAGACTCAATGGCGTATATATCGTATAAATGAATGCAAAGTGTTTGTTTACATATTTTGAAAGAAAATTACCTCGCAGCATAAGCGGAGTTGGGAATTGTCTGCTGGGGAAGGGGGGCAGATGTTTGGTCGGTCTTGGGCCCTTTATTTCAGGAATGAAGATGGTGAAGTTGTCAAAAAGTTGGGGGGAAATGGCCCCCATAGCTCCGCCCATGCCTCGCAGTTAAAGATTAGAAAACCCTGGGTGGAGCCACAAAAAAAAAAAAAAAAAAAAAAAAGCCGTTCTAAGTTACTTCGGAAAATAAGACTGGCTGTATGGTTTACCGACTGTATGAATCAAGGGACGAGGATACATTTCTGCCGTTCTTTTTCTTTCCACGACCAACTTCTTTCTCATCTCCAGGTTTTGATGAACTTGCTGAATTTATGCTAGGTTTGGGCAGGATGCTAAAAGCAAGATGCTAGATGCTAAAGACATGCGAATTATGCTAGATCTAGCATCATTATGCTAGATCTGGCAACGCTGAGTGGGAGTGGCACGCATTCAAGGTCAATCGTCTGTATAGAGGGAGAAGAAGAAAAAAGGTGTTCGGTGTCCGTGGGACCTCACGTCACCAATTAAGGGTTAAGGCAAGTGAATCATGATAGAAGAATCGATGGAATGACAATGTGGGAGGAAAGAAATATCCCAAAAAACCCCACGGAAACCATATTGTCCACCACAAACTTACTTTACCAGGAATCGAACCAGGAGGTTCACGCATTAGAGGTAAGCGCTCTACCAGTGAGTCACCGTGACCCTTTCTCCGATATTGTAAAAGTGACTCAACAACAATTTATTTGTCTGTTTGTTACTGCTTTTACGTGGCAAAGCCTCCGAGCACCGAACCAGGTGCATACATTTAAAAAAAAAAGTATAAAAAATTAAAACAATTAAGAGAAAATTATTTTAACGCACAACGATGAATCTAGTATTTGTATTTATTACGAGATAATAACAATGTGTCAAAACAATATAATATTGTATCATAACGTATGAGTACGCAATATATTTGCTCTTGGCTGTAAAGTAGCATTAATGTAAAAGGAAAGAACTTTAAAAATGTATGGATTATTGTTCTGTTGGTCAGTAAGCTGTTGATACCCGCATTGTTAATTATTTTTATAGCTACGTGAATGGCTTTGTAATGTTTGGAATTATTTCGACACGAATATATTGCAAAATCCATATTCTTCCTATATTTTTTTTATTTTTACACAATAAATAGCGTTTGTTTTTAATTTGAAGTATTTGCACAATTTAAGTTGAATTCGTAGTAGAGTGTATATGCTTCATAATATTGAATTTGTCAACTTGTATGCATAATTGTGGGCCGTTATAATTAAAATTACAAAACTTCATAATGAGTAATATAGCAGTTCTTTACAAGATGCCGTTTCAGTACTTCTTTAAATTTAGGAATATTTTCTCGTTTTCTTTTAAAGCGGCGAACATGTTGTATAGCTAATTTCTTATCCGTATACAGGGACACCCTTAGAATGTTTTTCAAGGAGGGGCAAGAAACCGCTACAGAAGCACAATCGCGAGTACACATTTCGATGCATGCTTGCACAGTTATTTACACACACATCTTTATTCTACAGTGAATAAAGTGTAGTATTGTCCGTTCACTCTAGGATGGAAGAAACAACAATTGTAGTGCGAGCGTCAAAACCTTGCTTCTCAAACTTATATGGTTAATTCATGGTTGCCAGGCGCATGAAGCGTCGAACCGAATGTACCTACTGCACGGTCATGAACCAATTACTATTACTACATAAATTGCTACTTTTGAGATGACTGAAACATTAACGTTATGACAAAGCGAGTTAGTTATTATGTAATACAATCTTACATATAATACCCACTCAATTTTGTAGAAGTATTCATGTTCGAAAGTGTGCGAAAGCCATGTACGCCTGGCAATATTGGGAAATTGCAGTTTGTATTGTAAACAATAAACAGAGAGACCAAAGACCGTTAGGTTCGCTGGACAGCGTTGTTTTCATGATAAGGTGACAGAAAAGTTCTGTACTGATTGTAAACACGGGATGGGAATTTCGAAGCGAGTGTGGGTGGAAATATTCTAGCCATATATTGCCTGTTGGTGAAGGTTTGCAGTGTTGCAAACTGCCAAGTCTAGAATTCCATACTAGTTGAACAAGCTTTGAGAAGGAAGATTATGATGCAATAATTATAATGACTAAAAACCATAGACTTAAATTGCTAGAAAATAGAGCATGCTGCTGTAAGAATAGAATACACATTGAATTACGTGTTCAAAATACAGTAAGCGAACTTTAACATGTAAACATTTTGAAGCAGTACAGATTTGTCTTCACTGTCTGGGTGACCTTAAAACACACTGTCCAACACAAAAAAGACATTAAAATAGGTAGATCCAGCGTAATCATGAACCCGGCTCCAGCTGGTCTTCCTTATTAAGATTTTCCTCAGTTCCACGAGGTGAATGCCTAGATGGTAGCTTCTGTAAGGCCAGAATGGGGCCGAACACTGAGGCTCCAAAGTTGGCGGGATATATATTCCGCCAGTATGTTGCTAACACTTTCGCAGATATTGTGGTTGTGGATTCCGATATCCTTTTTTCCGTTTTATGACTGATTAAATTCGTTAATGAAGTAAATGTTGAAGTGTTTCTTTCTTTCTCTTTCCTCTCATCTTTTTCATCCTCGCTCTCTTTCACCATCTTAAAATTCGAATACTACCCTCCTGTAAGACTGTATTTCTCTTCACGGCGCGAGGTTTAGAGAGACCAACCTGATATAGTTAACTAATTAGCAGAAATGTACCAATAAATTCATATTAGAGAAGAAGTAAAGCTGTTTGTTTCAAAATTTGCGCAAGTTGCAAATACCAAACCCTGCTAGTGCTAAAGTTAATGAGTTAGTGTCACTGTTACCATTGCGATAAGGGGAAAGAAGGGGAAGGACTGCTAAAATTCGCTAGCCAGGTTTTGTGTCAAAATACAACGCCAAGCTATAGTAAACGGACTATATTTGAAAAAATATATGAACTATTATAGTATTAGACTAGGCAAATTATTATTCTTGAAAATGAAATGGGGCATTTCAGTTTTTGTCTCACGATATGCCTGTTAGGCTAAGGGAGACAGAGAAGTGAATCAAATGAATTATGATAGAGTTAGTAGAATGAGAAAGTGGGAGGAAACAAATACCCCGAGAAAACACACGGACACGATGTTGTCCACCAGAAACTTATTTGGGTGAGGATCAAACCAGGAATCCTACATATCAAAGGTAAGCATTCTACCATTTAGCCACGTGCCTCTTAGTATGTCTTGACATATGCTTCCAATCAAGGGCGCCGATTCTGGGGGGCGGGGAGCCCGAGGCCCCCCAAAGCTCATGTAGGCTCCGACGTTGTGTTTATGAGTATACAATATTTGGCGTAATTTGAATGCAAGTTGTCTTAAAATCCTCACATATGCGTTCTGTATTTGAATACCCCCCAAATTTACAGAGAAATCGGCGCCCTTGCTTCCAATTCCTTCCAAAATCCAAGGAAACAACAACGACCCCTTGCCGGCGGCCATGTCCCTATATACTAATTACATACATGTTTTAAGTTTAATGTGTCACGATTAGGTCCCGAGGCTAAAGGAAATTTGCGATAATCAGATAGCTATAGATGATAATGGCGGAATGAAGGCTGTTAGGAAACTGGAGAGCACAAGCACACAGTGTTCGTTGACCACCACACACCCAAACACACACACAAAAAAAGCTTGGAGGAAGCTGAAATTGAACTAGGGACTACATGTACCAGAAGTTAGCGTCTCTTGAACTGAGCCACCGCGGCCCAATTTGCTTCTGTCAATCAGCGTAAGAAAGCCGTCCCTTCTACGAATGTTATACTGTAAGTACGCAAGCGTGCACTTAAATCTTTTTCTTGAAGGGGATCCAAAAATGAAAGCTGGTTTCGACAATGCTTCATATTTGGCCAAATCTAGTCAGCTAATTTGTACGGTACTAGTAAAGAAATAAGAATTTTTGTATTCTAACTTTGATTAATCGTTGGGAAATAATTGTGCAATAGCAAGTTAGTTAGAAAACAAACAAAAAAAGAAGAAGAAAAAGTTAAACATGACTTGTAGCACCCTGGTGAACAACAACTAGTGTGCATATAATACCGTAATTTTAATATATGGTATTATAGTGTAAACTTCAATACAGAGGTTAATTAAAAAATAATGGCTCCATGGCTGTAACATTTTATTTATAATCGATTTTCAAAATTCTTTCAGTACCTGATAGGTAAATTTGTCCTATGTAATGCGTTGGCTTGGAAGACTCGGGTTCGATTCCCGGCGGGAGCTCATGGTTCGGATTCCACGTTAAATCAGTAGGTCCCATCTCATATAGCCTCGCTGCTGAAAGGGACGTTAAAATCAACTGAACTCTATGTAATGCACTATTCACTTTTTGGTGTAGTCTCCATTCCTTTCTACGCACTTGCACTAACTCGTGACTAGTCGGACAAACTCGTCGGAGGACAATTTTGGTGATTGTTGTTACATTATATTTAAATGGACGTTTTTTGGTCGTTTTCACTTCGTTCAGACGCTCTTTCGTATTTGGGAAGGGATGAAAGTTGCAAGGTGCAAGGTCTGAGTTGTAAGACGGGTGCGGTAGAACCTCCTTAAACTGCAAGCCCTCTTGCGTGACTCGTTCTTAAATGTTTCCACATAGTATTCTGAGTTTATTGTGGTTCATTGTTTCAAGAAGTCAATGAGCACGACACCTTCGAAATCTGAAATGATCACTATGACTTTCTCCGCAGATTAGACCACCTTGAACTTTTTTTGGGGGGGGGGGGTAATGTGGAATGTGCTGTTGCAGTACCTCACCTATATTGACTCTTGTTCTAGGGTTTCAAAATAATACGTCCATGATTTATCCCCGTGAAAATGCACTGGAGAAGATCCTCGATCTCACGCTCGCTGTTTTAACTTTTAAATTCGTATTGGTAGTCATCTTCGTCAGATATCAGCACTTCGGCAACATCTGGGAACAAATGTAACAAGTGCGTTACATGCATGATGAGTGTGGCTATTAGGTACAGTAGAATTTTAAAAATTGGCTTAGAAGAAAGAAGTTAGAGCCATAGAGGTGTTACTTTTGAATTAAGCCTCGTGTACTTTTTGAATTAAACCTCGTGTATATTCTGAATTTCCGTTGGTCTTTGTGTTCATAAAATTATATAATTTGTTCGTAACTCAACCATTTATTTAATTTGTGTTGCTCTACTAAAGGATATGATTTTTAAAAATTGATTGTTGATTCTAAGGATTGATTTTAAGGAACTCACTCTATGGCATACGGAACCAGAGTTTCAATGCCGCGTTCACAAAAGCTCTCCACTGACTTCTATCCTTAGACAACTGGATCCAAGTTCTACTTTGTATTCCTATTTGTGCGAGATCCATCTTAATATTGTCCTCCCATCTGCGCCTATATCTTCCTAATGGTCGTTTTCCTATTGGTCTTCCAGTTAAGACTTTAATAGCGTCCCTACTTTTTTTTTTTCATTTTGGCTACCTGACCTGCCCACCTGTATGACCATAACAATGTTCTTTAAACCGTATAAATTATGTAGTTCCTTCTTATCAAGTTACCGTCATTCCCCATTCCCGTTCCTCTGGGTGCGAATGTTCGTCTCAGGATCTTGTTCTCAAACACTTTCAGTCTATATTCTTCTCTTAGAGTAAGAGACCATGTTTCGCAACCATACAGAACAACAGGCATAATTATTGGTTTATAAATTTTAAGCTTCAAATTCCTCGACAGAAATCGCAACAACAAGAGATTTTGAACTGAATAATAACACGAATTCCCTACTTTTAGTCCACATTTAATTTCTTCGTGAATATTGTTTTCGTGTGTTAATATTGATCCTAGATATTTGAAAGTATCAACTTTATCAAAAATATTATTTGATATTTTAACGCATCCATAATTTGCCGTATTACGATCCCAACGAACTTCCATATATTTACTTTTCTCTGCATTTACTTCTGAACCCATGTCCCTGTAAACGTTTAATAAGACCTCTGCATTTCTTTCTATTCTCTTATCCCATTTTAAATTTACATCATCATACGCCTAGGGATGCGCACGAGTCGAGACATGTCTCGAATCTCGACTCGACTCGACTCGAATTCGAGTCGAGATTCGAGACACACTTTGTAAAATTCGAGACGAGTCGAGACAAACGTGTTTCTCGACTCGAATTTTCGAGTCGAGACACGAGTCGAGTCGAGACAGCTCATAAAAATCTCGACTCGACTCGAATGTCTTGAAAATTTTTCTAAAACTTTTAATATTATTATGAAGAAATTATTCACTCAGGAATAGCCTTGAAACCAATTCCAGCATTTATTACTTTAGAAATGTACAGAACGCATAAATTTAATAGTTAATCTTTCTAGATCAAGATCTAATTTTCAGCTCAATTCAGTTAATTAAAACTAGTAATTAATGTCGTGATATTTGATTGTACTTCAAATATAATAATAATAATAATAATAATAATAATAATAATAATAATAATAATAATTGATTATCTAGTTTGTATAAAACTATTATCCGTAGCCTATATCTAGTCTGTATAAGAACATTGCAATAAAGTAAACATCATAAATTCTCTGAATGAGCAATTGGCAGTCTATAGTAATTTAGCATAGTTTTAACTATTGTGTTTTTATTTCCATGAACGATATAGGGCTACATAACTTCTGGACAGGACCAGATTTAAGGGGGTGCAAAGGTGCACGCTACCCCCCTTTGTTGTAAATATACCTGTCTAAAATGAGAAGCTAGCAGTGAAAATACCGTGACATTGGTGTGTCGTGAATGGGCCACTGATGTACCGCGAGGATATCAAAACAAAATTATTAATTCTATAGCAATCAAATTGCAAAACGTAGGGGAAAATGTATATTTGTATTGCACATTACTATGAACCTCTACTATGGATCTACAATTTTAAGTTTCATGCCGTGTTACTTTTCTGTACATTTCTAATGTTGCAAAAAGTATTTGTTATTGTTATGACCATTATTGCTTCTTTATCGTTACAGACTATTTCGTTTCTTGAAAATTTAAAATATCATTCAATCCTTTCGATAAATTATTTACATTTGTGTTTTAAAAGTAAAATAGATTTATTTGTTCGTTCGTTATTTAATGATCTTCATTCTTAGTAAAAGGTTGGATACAGTTTTCGAAAGAGTAAGCGTATTTTTAATAACCTGAGTCCAACATTTCATTGCAGTTGTTTTCTCCTTTTAAATTAGAATAAAAAATAAGCATAGTGATCTACCACGAGGAAAACCCAGTGATCGAGCTTTCTTCTCTGTGCGAAGGAGATCAGTAATCAAAGAAAAAAAATACCAGTGTGTTTTATATTTACAAATAATAATATCTATAAGTGTGTCGCGAGAATCCATGTTACACCCATAGTGTGCTGCAAGTTGAAAAAGGTTGGGAAACGCTGGTTTAGAGGAAAGAATAATTGGTACACTCCCTCCTTCCTGCTCTCTCTCTCTGCCTAGTATATTTTCTTTATTTTATTGTCTCCGAAACACCATTCCAGACAAATGCTTTTCGGTAGAAAAGTTAGAAACAAACCATCCCGCTCTTGGACAAAGTGGGCAACATGCGGTACTCAGGTCAATGAACCTGCTTTGGAAATTTTCGTGCAATTTAGGTTACTGAGAGGGTGTAGTTTCTTCAACTAAGCCGCCTTCTACTATGGCTCGTGCCATAAATAAGTCATCGTCTGATCATATGGGAAACACCGCTAGTTGTCCTTGCCTGACATCTGTTCCATATTCATATAGCAAATGTTTTTTTATAGACGGTGTTGTATCTATCCAGAGAAATATCATCCGCCCCTGTTCCCATTTGAAATGTTGCGGTTGTCCCCCTTGAGCCTTATGATAGGGGCCCTGGGGGACTTGCTTCTTACAAAGTTCTTTTGGCCCTCGACACAGGCCCGAAGTCAGGGGAGGGATAGGGCGGGCTCAGCCCCCCCTAAATTTTTTGCAGCCCCCTAACTAAGATCATAGTTCGAATTAACGGGGGATGCCGGGGAAATTCCCCTTCGGTAAAAATTTAGGTCCGGCTCGTATCACAGAAGTAACATAACATCCCTGTCTGGGATAAATTTTCGCGTTCTACATTTACAGCAATAATACATAAGCATCCCCCTCTCGTTCGAAAGTTTAATTCGAACACTGACTGAAATGTTGGAAGAAATTGTATATCCAAATGTACTTTACAGTGCTAAATTAAAATTTACTTTTATTATCCTCATTTAAAATATTGACCTATTTATGCGCTACCCCTCTTTGAATTGCTAATACAGTATTTCTTTGATCGTGAGACTTTTTTTTTTTAATGCTTCATGTGCAAACGACCCTCACTGCAGGAGAAAAATAATTTATGGTTATTCTATCGGCAAACATACATTTGTGTTCAGAAACAACACACTTTTACCTTAATCCGCGAACGAAGAGTTTATTTCTTCCTGTCCTTTTGGGAATTTGCAACTGAAGACATCCTTTTTCTGTGAGTCATTGGCTTTCGGTGAATATGCGAGAGATTGAAAAGAGAGCATCCCTTAACAGGGGGTCGCAACTGCTTCCCTCTAATAATCACACAGGTGTATGGGTTTGTTTTGTGTATATTGAACATGGAGAGAAAGAGGGGGTGAATTTTGACTTTTTGTCACGTGATAACGGAGTAAGAAAAATTTCCTTTTCTGAATTGTATTTACCCTTGTGTTGTGAGTTGAACATTGTTGTAATTGAAAGTTGATCGATACTGGTTTCTGAAGATGCACCGAAGTTGACTTGAAGAATGAGAATTATAGTGTAGCAGCAACTTGACTATTTGTTAACTAATTTGGAATAGGCAAGTAATATTTTTAATGATCTTTAAACTAAAGATAGTTCGATTCTCTTAATCTTTATCGGGGATGAATTATTAGATACTTATATTAAAATAATTTAATAATTGTTGCCAATCTTTGGTGCCAGAATGAAATATTCATGCAAATCAGACGTAAGCCAAATCATCCAAAGTTACTATTTTGTAAAAGAATACCTTGCAATCTTCTGGTATGTAAACAAAAAATGCAGCGGACTAAACGGAGGTAGTAGTTGCACTTATAGGAAAAACAGAATTTTCAATTAAAAATTGAACCTTATTGGATGATAATATGCATAATGCTTTATAAATTTGACCTTTGACTTAAAACGGGGTGCGTTGGGGAATTGAGCGTCAGGCTGTATAGACACGGGACCTATAGCTTAAAGTAACATCCAAATCACTATCGGTTTGAATCCGAGGACTCCCAGTACGGTTTGAACCCGAAACCAGACGCGCCGAAGGCGAGCGCTGTACCCATGAGGGTAGCCCACAAAAGTAACAATTTGTTAATGTAGTTTCATTTTGAAGAAGAGATATCTTCAATAGAAATAAGTAAATAGCTGTTTAAATCATTAGTTCTTAACTTAAACTTTTTCAGTACCTACGAAAGCAACTGATCTCGAATTCTTATTTGTACAATGTAAAGAAGAATTTCATGTATACTTTGATATGAATTGTACTATACAAAGAAAATTTAATGAACTGTTACTTCTCTTATCAATTTCGTTTCGAGAAAGAAGGTAACTGCGCTAGAACAGGGGATTTTTTTGGAGTTATTTCTTATTTGGATGCTCGAGTACCAAAATATAACAGATTATTTTTACTTAAACATGACTTTAGTAGCAATCGTCCTATATGATTGTTGATAGTATGTTTCAAAGAGTCTAGAGCAGTGGTTCTCAAACTGGAGTCCGCAGACCCCGGGGGTCCGCGTGACCTGGCTACGGGGTCCGCGATGTCTAAAAATTGAAATGTGTTGTGATAAAATGGAAGTCACAGCTGTTATGCAAAAAGTATTTTTTCAGTTGCAAAAAAGAAAGCAATTAGAAATTATACCTACGTTTGTAAATTTGGATATTTTCTTTACTAAATTTTTACCCTGAAGCCGGTCAACTGTTATATAGGACTACTTCAGGTGAGAGGAATTCCTTCTTTGTTAGGGCATTTTTAAAAAAGGAGTTGTACATTAACTGCACCGTGCCGATCTTGTTGGGTTACAACAAGGACATCACCAGAAACCTCGATCTGGACACAATTGTTTTAAGATTGGCAGCATCCAAAACAAGTAGACCTATACTGTGATTGGGTGGGGTGTTGACTGCCACAGCCAATTATTGGTGCTGATTGCCACGACTGGCGCTGATTGCCAATATCAAGGTGCTGACTGCCACGATGGCGTGCTGACTGCCACGAGCCTGAGGGAAAGTTGCTAGAAGTAACATTACCGGACGCCAAGAAGCATGAAAGAAACTAGATGAACCTTAGAATCGTGTTGTTTAGACCAACTCCTAACAAAGGTAAACAGGTCTCTGTATGTACACTCATGTCCAAATTATTGTCGCATAACTATAAATATGTTGTTCTAGTAACATAATTTGATAACGAATTCGCCCGGTATTTCTTATAAAGTTAGTATGTTTATAATCGGCAAATTTCATGTAAAAGAGCAGTAAATATGAACAATAAAACCGTTTAAAACGAAAATAAATTTTCTTGTCCATTAGTTTCATTTTATTTTACTCATTATGATTTTCGCATTTATAATTCTTTCCCTATGAAATTTACCACAAATATACATTTCCTGATTATACACATATCAGTATTGAAAGTACTCTGCAAAATTATTAAATTATATTCTTACAAGAAGACAGTTATAGATATGCGACAATAATTTTGGACATGAGTGTACTTCAGTTTTGTCAGGGAGCGGTGCGTACAAAATTGGTACGATTTATGTATTCTCACTTGAACTCCCTATGTCAGCATGAACTGTGTACAGCTGCGCAAATTGTTTCGAGCAGCTCTTGAAAGTTCCATCAAAAAAGCACTGCTGGCTGTTACTCACAAGGGAAGTTCAGGATATAGCACTCGCCTGCAGAGATACTAAACTTGCCATTTAAAGTCCAATTCATGCTGATTACAACAAGCTAATAAAATTCCTGTACGGTTGAGAACAGTTCGAGATGTTCAACTTGGAAGTTTATATGAGAAAATGAGGTTATACGCATTTATAGGCGTTAAGTGCAACATAATTAGTAACGAATATTGACATACGAATTGAAAATTATAGGAAATATCAGAAAAAAAAGTGTTTCGCAATAACTAACGGGTTTGTTAGATTCAATTAGTCATTATATAGTTCACAATAATCATAGGTTAGAGATGAAAATTGATCACTGTTGTTCTTCTGTTTAATGAAGAAATGACACAGGCAAAAAGACTCCCTTACACCATGAACATTTTATATGTGCAATTGCGTTGCATCCGTCAAGGGAACAGTTCGCAGAACCAAAGGAAAAAGCAAATTCGACAAGTGATTCAAAAGTTATAGGCATATAATTTGTTCGTAACCTGCCTTGTAGAACGCAAACTGAAACAGTCATCACTCATTTTCTCATATAAACTTCTAAGCTGAATATCTCGAACAGTTCTCAACGTACAGGAGTATTACCTGTTGTAATCAGCATGAATTGGTCCTTCAAATGACATGCCTATTTCTCTGCAGGCGAGTGCTTCTCCCAAACTTCCCTTGTCAGCTGGCTTCAGACCATCATATCCATTAAATAATACAATAAAACAATTAATATAAACAATGAAATGTGCAAATTGTACATATAACAGAAAAGACAATCCCTTTATAAACATCCAAGCGTATGTCATTCCACTTAGTGAGCAACTCGGTAACTTATAGGATACCACATAGATTTGCTGTGATGGTTACTAAATTAATCCCTACTAAATTAATTAATAATCATAAATTTAGTATGAGGGATTAATTCCTCTCTTTCCAAATACAGTTTCTCCCAGGCTCGTGGCAGTCAGCACGCCGTAGTGGCAGTCAGCACCTTCATATTTGCAATCAGCCACAGTCGTGGCAGTCAGCACCAATAATTGGCTGTGGCAGTCAGCACCCGTGGCAATCAGCACCTATCCTTGTGATTGTGTTGTTAGTGATTGTTCAAATGTTCAACTTGTTTCTATTATAGTGTGCCAACATGAGGAGTGTACATATGCGTGTTGTGTTTGTGTTTCTTAATCTTATAAAATTTATAAATTCGTAGGTAGCAAAAACCCATAAGCATATCATTATTTCTTTCGAACATCACCATTAAAAAAAAAAAAAAAAAAAAAAAAACTGATCAAAAATGTTTAGATGTTCAAGTGTAAAATAAAGCGCGTGATATTTGAAGAAATATAAAGTTTCATATCTAAGGAGATGTAAATAATAATACAGGTAAGATGTTAATTTCATTTTTCCAATATGCATATATTTGTTTAGGCCACATGCATTTCAAAATATTGATTTAAGATTTTGAGACCCTTCTCTGTAGAATCTCTTTGAAGATAGTATTAAACCTCATTACTCTCTAGATGTTTTCAAGTTTCACAAATATTTTTTCAGTCGATCAAAAATTAAAAAAAAAAAAAAAAACGTATTTCATGTACTAATTCTTTGGAAATTTTAATGATTGGTTCGTTCGGCCAACTATTTTTTTTAAATTCTTATTTCCTTGAAGATGAGAAAATGGAAGAAATATTTTGTTGCCATAACACATAAATAAAAAGGAAACACATAGTATTCTAGCTTTCAGGTACAGTTGTACTAACGCTATAGGGGAAATTTTAATAATAATTCCTTCACGCTGTAGTTTTAGTTTTAAGAGCATAACAAATTATTCATCATCACACACAGAGACAGACATTATATATATAATCTCTCTCTCTCTCTCTCTCTCTCTCTCTCTCTCTCTCTCTCTCTCTCTCTCTCTCTCTCTCTCTCTGTGTGTGTCCACCCTAATTTACATTTAGCCCCCCCTAAATTTGGAGGCTGGCTACGGGCCTGCCTCGACATGAGTACATTCCTGTGCAATTGGATTTGCAACATCTCTTTTCGCTTCGAGCAATTTGAGATCACATTGTTCGATGCCATGTTAAAACAGCACATATTTGTGGCGGCCATTTTGAAAAACATGCTTCATATAGCAAATGTTTCCTATATATGTTGTTGCACATTCCATGATCAATCAAGAGAGGTAACACTCGGTCCCTGTTTCCATTTGAAAATTTGAAGTTGGCTCCTGGGGCCCTATGTAGGAGATCCTGGGGGCACTTGCTTCTCACAGACTTTTATCACCCCCTGACATTGGTACATTCCTGGACAACTGGATCCGTCACATTTTTGTTCGTTTCGCAAATCTTTCAGGTCACAAAGTTTGATGGGACACCCTGCATATTCCCACATACGACCCAACCATGACATAATGTTCACTACTTCTATTATCGGTTGTTGGCTCAACCCAACCATTTCATGTTCCCCGACTTGACATTGCCTCAATCACTCTAACATTGATGCATTCCGAGTGATGCCTGTTGCCGGAATTTTCTTTTTCTGAAGCAAGTGGCCTAACTATATTAGACTTGTCTGGATGTCCATGGCCAGTGTTGCCAACTTTAGAACTCGTTTTTCTTTTCGACTCTAGGTACGTCGGTTTCCTGCATATTCGGTGCTTCTTGTTTTGTTCAATCTAATATGTACAGACCCTGATCAAATGTGGCGCATTATGGCCAACTCCGTTTTTTTCCGTATTTTTCGTACTTCTGTTTTTTCTATTTTCTTTTGTTAGATTGTACCACTGATTAGACACGCCATATCTTATGTTCTACATGACAGGTTGACACTGAATATTGCACTCACTTCATATAGTGCTCTTTGCAAAACATGTACTTTTCATTGCAGTTGGCAACACTGTTAACCAAACTGGTGGCCTTCATTTGTTCCCTATTGTGGCAAGTCTCTTTCTATACATCACTTGTCAGCATTGTATTTTGCCGTGCCCCCTTTTTTTTTTGTGGAATTTGCACTTTTCCCCCTTGTCCAGCCTTGCTGTTTCCCGAAATTCCACCCCTTATATTTCCTGAGCCTATTGCTATGGGCAGCTAATTTTTTGGGAATGCTCATGTCTGTTACAGCTCTTTCAATTGGCATAGGCCAAATCTTTCACTGCAGCTATCATTTTCGGAAGGTTCCCTTGTGAGATCCGAACGAGACAATTGTGTTCGCTTTGGATATGTTATAACTAGACGAATCCCGAAGTTATACGTGTCACCGGGCGGGATATCGTGAGTTACAACATATTCAACGAACTTAAAAAGTTCGTTACTGAATTCTCCATGTCTGTGTGTCTATCTGTCCATCTGTCTGTTATTTGCAATTTTTTTAAATTTTGTACACTGCATTAGATAGAGCATCAAAAACTATTAGACAAAATGATTAAATTTTTCGCGTCAATCTAACCGTTCGCAAGATAGTGGCCAAAAAATGACCGATTTACAGAAATTTAAGCAGCCATATCTCGGGAACCGTAAGTCATAGAGAGATCATATTGGTGTTGATCAATATCTAAAAGGATGGTAAACATTTTGGTACCAAATAGTAACCGGTAGTCACTGTCCAACTGGCCAGTGGTTTGGCCAGTGGCCAGTTGGCCAGTGGCCACCAATTAATATCAGGACAAAAATGTTTAGCATTCTATTAGGGATTGATTACCACCAATATCATATCTCTATGGCTTACCGTTCCCGTGATATTGGCCAAAAACATGGCCAATTTCTAGATATTTAAAAAGCCATAGCTAGGGAATTACCTGCTAGAATAGTTTGAACCGAGTCATTTGTTCGGAAACGATTGGGTTAATGGAAAACTTGGTGAACATGTATCAAATCATTTTCAAGGCCACACTTTTTTGGGGTAAAAAGTTTGCCTCAGGGTTCCCCGCAGGACCCCAGACGGGATCCAACTAAAAAGTTTCAAATGGCAAGGGGGGTTAAGTAGCACATCGTTTGAAATCTGTTGTAAAATGAAGGAAAATGGAGCAAGTCTCGACTCTCTACGACAATCCTGTGCAAAATGGCGGCGGGTCAAAATGAAAACAAAAACTTAATTGAAAAGTCCACGGCCACCCGTATAAATCGAAAATGGTGAGACAAATGTAAAAACAAGAAAGAACGTGTGGCATTACGAGATCGAGCTGAAGAGAATTTCACAGTAAATATCAAGCTCAAGCTCGAATTAGTGACAAACTTCACTAGTGTGATCCTCATTGAGATTAGCGAACGCGAGCTCCATTGAGGATAGAGAGCATGAGCCCGAGTGAGTCACGGTTGCAAAATTACCAATTTTACTTCTTTCTTTTTCTTTTCTTTTTTTCCTACTCCAATGCGTAAGGTTTATGAACAGCAGAAGTGCTTGCTAGAAAGACTTTAATTAGCATTGCTTGAATTATCCAAAGACTAGGAACTGCTTAGATATCTAATGCAACTTACGTTCGCATTTTAACAATTCAGGTTGTAATTAAAACCTTGAATACTGAGCAGATGAGCACGCAGAATGTTTTGTTGGGGTGTGTTTCTAATACGCAATTAATTCTTCGTAAACAAATACAACTCTATAGTATCTGAAGCGGCTTGAGTTGGATTGAATGAAAACGTGAACATGTATTCGAACTGCGCAATGTATTGTTAATTATCATGAACTGGAACAATTAGAAAAAAAATGGAAGTGCGACTGATGAGCACCAAACATCAAAATTTCACAAGGCATGGTCAAAGCTCACACCTCAAAGACCAGAAAAAAAGATTGCCCCATCAACTAACCGTTGTCTTGTTCAAGTCAGTTGCTTCTTTTCATTGTGAAATTTCCTGCAAGTTAATCAGAATGTTGAAAATTTCCTACATTTTAAATTTATTTAGTATGTACTGATCAGTCAGAACATTATGACTACCAACCTACTATCGATATAATTTCCGTCCAGGCGATATCTGTGTCACCTGCCGACGAATGCCTGCTAGTCAGTCACGCGTACGGTGCATGTAGTATCAGTGAGGCCGTGTGTAGAATGGGGAAGACGCGCGATCTGAGTTTGACCGAGGGCAGGTTGTAATGACCCGCATACTCGGCAGGAGAATTTCGGAAACTGCAGGACTTGTCGGATGTTCGAGGAGTGCTGTGGTGAGTGTCTTCAACAAGTCGTGAAACCAAAGGAAAACGACGTCCAAACGTCGAGGGGTTGGGCGCCCCCACCTCATTACAGATGTCGGACGTCATAGGCTGGGCAGACTGGTAAAACAAGACAGGCAGCGAACTGTGGCAGAACTAACATCATACTTTATTACTGGGCAAAGTACAAGTGCGTTTCAACACACAGTGCACCGAACACCCCTAACGATGGGCCTCCGAAGCCCATGTCCCATCTATGTGCGAATGTTAACACCACGACATCGGCAACTACGACTGAAATGAACACATGGCCATCGTCATTAAACCTTGGCACAGTGGCAGAGCGTTGCATTGTCTGATGAATCCCGATACCTTCTTCATCATGACGATGGGAGGGTGCGAATTCGTCGTCTTTCAAGAGAACAGTTCTTTGACACCTGTACTGCGGGACGGAGACAAGCTGGCGGTGGCTTAATTATGCTCCGGAAAACATTCACGTGAGCATCTATGTGTCTAGTGAAGCTCGAGCAAGGCACCATGACGGCCAAGGCGTATCACACACTGCTTGCAGACGACGACCATGTTTCCCAACGGTAGTGGCATTTTTCGAAAAGATAATGCACCATATCACAAGGCCAGGATTGTGATGGAGTAGTTCGAGGAACACAGGGACAAGTTCCAAGTGATGTGCTGGCCGCCCAACTCGCCTGATCTGAACCTAATCGAACACAAATGGGATGTGATTGAACATGACTTCAGAGCGCATCGCCCCTCTTCCCGGAATTTACGGGAATTAGATGGCCTGTGTGCAAGGGCGCCGATCCTGGGGGGCCGAGGGGGCCCGGGCACCCCCAAAGCTCTTGTGAGCCCCCGCATTGTATTTATGAATATACAATATTTGGCATAATTTGAATACAATTTGTCTTAAAATCCTCATATATATATATGCCTTCTGCATCTGAATGCCCCCCCACATTTACAGAAAAATCGGCGCCCTTGCCTATGTGTACCAATCAACTCTCTCCAGTGACCTTTCAAGGATCATTGCGTCCATGCCAAGACGCGTCGCCATTGTTATCCGTGCCAAAGTTGGACACACTGACAATAAGGTAGGTAGTCATAATATTCTGGCTGATGTGTGCGTATATTTTAACTCGTATATTTTGTCTCGACTCGAATTTCGAGACGTCTCGACTCGAATTCGAGTCGAGTCGAGACAGAAACATATTTTCGAGTCGAGACACGAGTCGAGACAGAAACATATTTTCGAGTCGAGACACGAGTCGAGACAACATTTTCTCGAGACGAGTCGAGACAGGCTTAAATCTCGACTCGAACGCATCCCTACATACGCCGTAACCTGGTCAATACCATTCAACTCTAGGCCCTGGTTGCTGTCTTTGATTTCCCTTATAGCGTATTCCAGAACAAAGTTGAATAATAATGGCGACAATGCATCTCTTTGTTTTAGTACATTCTTGACGTGAAAGCTCGTGGACTTTACTTTGGGATTCATTTAAACATATGTTAATTAATCTAATTAGCTTCACCAAAGCTTGTTGATTCCGGTTTCTTATTCTCAAAGAGAACGAAAACAGTCATGATTATCTATTTTTTTTTTTTTTTTCATATCAGTAGTGCGTATGCACGTGCGCTGTCAATATGACACTCATATTACAACACAAACCTAGAGATATAAATTATAATATTGAAGGGAAACACGAGTGTTGTGAAAAGTGAACAAAGTATCGTTTCTATACGGAGCGTGTGCTATACGGAGTTTAACAAAATAAACTGTAAAATGAAACAACTCTTTCACTAAGAGTATTTGCACACGTCCCCGGCAATGCCGGATCCGGCACCGACAATGCCGGAACCGGAACCGGGGCTGCTTTGCACACGCAGCCGGCAAAACCGGAGCCGGATCCGGCAATGTCGGTGCCGGCGCTGCTTTGCACACACATCCCGGTAATGCCGGTGCCGAAAGGTAGTTTGAGTTTGAACGTGAAGGAGAGAACATGAGTCTGTTTTATACATTATATGAAAAGCTCGTACATATGATTCGAAATTTTTTTATTAATTACTTTCGCATGTCTAAACAAACGTTCGATTTCTTAGTACAACGAATTAGTAATCATATTCAGCGCTGTTCAGATTTTTTTTTTTTTTTTTTTTGCAAGAGCCGTGTAATATTACAGACTGACTTGAATAAATGGAAGGGTCGTTCAATATCTGAGAAATAGATCAATGCAAAGAACAAGGTTAATTGTATTACGTCAATCAAGTGACGTAGGAGCATTAACGTCTAAATCCCCAAATATCTTTTCTTTAGTACACAAAGGTATATTTGCTCTTTGTGTGTGTGGATGTGTGCGCACTAGGTGTATGGCCTTCTTTTGGTTTCTTTCTCTTTTTTTCACTTTTGTTGCCATAATTTTAACATCTATTTAAATTTCTCAAAATTGAAACATGCTGAAATCAAGCTATTTAAAATAATAATAATAATAATAATAAGCTCTACAAAGGCAACATTGCGGCTGCCTATTCACTCAGTATACAATCGTTCTATGAAACAAATACCAGACAAGACAGAGTACATCTTTTTATTACGATCTATAAGGTAAAACAGTATGCAACCACAAGAATAGAAATTTTCTTGTTCTGTTTGTGCATTTTTAGTTCTTTCTGTAGCTGTGTTGTAGTTTTTATTTACTTTAATTTTATTTACAACCTTTGTTATGCTTGAAAATGCCTACTTCTACGATTATGATGGATATTTATACCGTACATATTGGGTTGTATAATTAACAGGATAAGCACTGGACAACTATCCTAGATTCATAATTTCTTCGTATCTCCATTTTGTTCATTTCCGCCAAGTTGATTTTTTAAAAATTATGACTTCATATATGCTAAGACATATTCTCTATCAAAACGAATCCAACGACGCCTTTGTTTAAATCGTTTAAGTAAGTTTCAGCTGTAGAAGATAACAAATTAATATACATACATACATGTGTGAAACTCACTTTACGCGTTGCCGTAGTTGGATAATTCAAACAAGATCCGAATTTCCCTTGCTGAGAATTTATGTAAATAGCAAGCCACTATATATGTGGTACCTCACAGCCATTTTTATTATTTCATTTTTCATTATATATTCATATGATGTGAAAAAAAGAAAATAACAAAAAACCTGAAGTAAACAAAAAATCCAAATACAGGAAAAGAAACAAGAATACACAACGCCTTGCCACTCACTCACTGTAGCTAGATTGAAGAAACCTATCAACAAGCCGGCTCCGTCTTTGCCGGCTGCGTGTGCATCTACGCATAATAAAACATTGCCGCCGACAAAACCGGAGCCGGAGCCGGCACCGACATGTCGGCGGCTAGTCCGGCTGCATTTGCCGGAGCCGGGAGTTCCACCGGCTTTTTTGCCGGGTCGGAAAGCGTGTGCCAGCTACCATTTGATTACATTGCCGCCGACTCCATCGCCGGCATTGTCGGAACCGGATCCGGCATTGCCGGGGACGTGTGCAAACGCTGTAATAGTTTACAGATTCTGTTACTCTTTATGTTGTAATCTTCATTCTTGTGTAGGCATATCTGACACCAACGTCGGCTACTAACACGTGATCCAAGTTTTTCAAAGTTGGACAAAGAAATAGCGTGTAAAGAAGACCTCCGAAGATGATATTTAAGGGCAGATCAGTAACTAACGCATAGCAAGTTACAAACAAGGAATTGAAACAAATAACATGTAAGGGATATACAGGGTTATTCAAAAAGAAAGAACAGATTTCAAACATTTATTTCTTCCAAACTACAAAAGATAGAAACATGATTCGAACGTTACTTGATTAAGAAAAGTTTACAATTTAAACAGCCTGAATAGAAGTTCCAATCACGGCCGCATTGGCGTTGTTGTTTGTTGTTGCTTGTCTGTAGTGAAATGGCGGCGTCACCACAGAAGTCTTTTTGTGTGCTACAATTGGGAAAACTTGAGTCCATTGTTGAAGTTCAGTGAGCATTTCGCCGTCAATTTAATAAACAACCGCCGCATGATAAGCAAATTTACGAGTCGTATCGAAGATTCGTAGAAGATGGTTGCATCTACAAAAGGAAAAGCACGGGACGTCCACGCACATCGAACGAGAATGTCGAGCGTATTTGTACATTTTACGAAAGGAGACCAAAGAAATCCACATCACGAGCAAGCAAAGAACTTAACATTCCTCAACCAACGATATGGCGAGTTCTAAAACATCGTCTGCACATGAAGCCGTACAAACTGCAGTTACTGCAAGCATTGCATCCTGACGACCACAACAAAAGGTACGAATTTTGCATTAGCACGTTAGATGATATGGAAGAAGACATTATGCACACCATAATTACTAACAATAAATTGTAAACGTTTCTTAATCAATTAACGTTCTATCTTTTGTAGTTTGGAAGAAATAAATGTTTGAAATCTGTTCTTTCTTTTTGAATAACCCTGTATTTAAAGTTAAAAGAAATTCCCAATTATTTTATTGGAAATCCCCATTGTTCAGTTTCCTTGTCATCCAAATGAACCGTTCGAAAGGTGTAACTCGTTCGCGATCTGTACATTCTTCTGAAATGAAATGAAATTTTTGTTTGACGTCCTACGTTATGCCGCTTAGGCTAAGGGAAACTATGAATAAGGCAGGTGAATTATGATGGAAAAATTGGTGAAATGAGAATGTGGAAGGAAACTGGAGTACTCCGAGAAAGCCCACGGACACGGTTTATTACTATGAGAGTGTATGTAATGTTATAGTTCTTTCATGAAGGCAACATAGTGAGAATATTCTCTTTGGCACAACTTTAATATTTGAACTGCCGGTACTTACAGGACTCTTGATGCTTGTGTATACCGTAATTTGAAGTCTAATACAGGCCAATCCTTGTATATCCGGTACGTCTGACAACTCCGTACATATTACATTAAACATTTCTTAGCAATATATTTGCGGAAACTTTTGTTACGATATTGATGTAATGCATGCTGAACTAAATGATAGAAGCTAGCTTGACTATTTGCGTCACAGAATATATTAAATGTAGAATAATAATATTTGTGTTGGAACGTAACGGCAAGGTTCTAGAACACAGGTCCCCCTTTATAAAACTAGTTCAATATGTTTTATTTACGTTGTTTAGGTTCCTTTTTGTTTTTTATTTTTTTCTTCCAGTTTTTAGATTTTTTTAAACGTTGAAATATATTATCGAAACTAAGAATACTGAACTTCAATTTTTGAACAGTCGACACCATGTTTGTTTACTTAACCACACTAGTCATAGATAGGTTTATTGTTTTATACATAAAGTAATAATAATATTTTTGTTAATTATAATTTTAGTTACATGATTTTTTTGTTTATTACTTTGATTTTACGTGCATAAATTTTTATTCTAGTTTGCTTTTTACTTTATTCGAAATTCCTTTGTTTCGTTTTCGTATTCGGAGTAGATGTTAAATTGTTCATTGGTCCCTTGGCGATAGATGTGGTATGTGACTGTATTGTGAGAATCTGTCGAATTATTTATATATTGCAATATATTGCTTTATACCTCGTGTGTTCTGTGTTGATTTTCTACTTTCCTTTAGTATTCTATTTCCTGATTTTATAGTTTGTGTGTGTGAACAAAATGTCTTTTTGTGGCATACAGTCCTTTGAAATTCATTTGTTCACAACGAGTATATTATTTTGTGTTATTAGTGTTTCTGGTTATTCTTATTTTCTTAGGGCAAGTTAGGTGATTTACGACGAAATAAATTATTTGAATTATTATTGACCAAACAAAATTCCACTGGCATTGAAATTTTGTTTCTAATGACACATATATTCTGAAAACATATATGTTTGAGGAGTACTTCCATCTCCACTTTATTTTATAAAGCAGATCATTGAAAGAAACCCCTTTATGCAAGTTGTATTTTGGTTATTTAATAGTTGTTTGAAATAGTTTACTTTGTCATAATTCACCCAACTTGACCTCTGGAAGGGGACCTGTGTTCTAGAACCTTGTCGAAGGTAACATTATTATTATTATTATTATTATTATTATTATTATTATTATTATTATTATTATTATTATTATTTTGTAGTGAATTAATTTTTTCTTATAATACTGAAAGCGAAATCTAGTTTCCGGGAACATTTTGTTGTTTAATTCAACTAGTAAAAATCCGTCGCAGAATTTCGGTCTCTCTCTCTCTCTCTCTCTCTCTCTCCCATCTCCCATTTGTGTACTCAAAACAACATCTACCATGTTTTGAAGGTCAGCTGTCTGCTTTTAGAAGATCGGAATTTTCTGCTTAGTAGCGAAATTCCTCTCAGCTGCTGTTTCACATGTTTCCAAGTGTGGGTGTGTGTGTGTGGGTGTGTGTGTGTGTGTGTACAACACTGTTGGTGAAAAGAGGGATGAAATTTGGTGATAGGACCTGAAAAGGCCATATTTTATGTATTTACTAGTAGCGTACTTGATCTTCGTACGAGAACAATAAAGCTTGACGAAAATATGTGAAAAATATGTATGCAAATTGTTTTCTAGATTCAAAATACTTTTTTTTTTTTAATGCAAACTCAATTTCAGTAGAATTACGTAAATTCTGATTCCTGTCCTCTTCTTATCGGTTATTTCGTAAGACTCCATCTTGTCAGCCTAATACACGTGGCGAATATTTATAGAAAAATTTCAAGGTTTCACACCTAATAGTTTCAGAGATCGGTGGAGGGGAGAAATCTTTCAAGTTCCCTTTTCCCGTTATTTTTCATTTTGCGTAAAATTGTGTTTTATATAAAGGTTGGCTCATAATTGTGTATGATATTTGACTGCGTGTACTATTTGTAATTCGGAATAAAAAGTTTTGATATGGCAACACTGTGTCGGATAACGGTCACTGGACTTAGAACACTTAGGTATATGCCAGACAGGATGGCGGAACGAGAACACTTAGGTATATACCAGACAGGATGGTGGAACGGTTGTCTCTAGAACAGCATGTACGTTGCGTGCTGGATCGATCGACATGGGTCTGTGAAGTGATCAGCTCGATCTCCCGATTTGCCACCACTTGACTCTCTAATGGGATGTTTTAAAGGATAAAGTGTACTAGTATCACATATGCAATTTGGCTTAACTACGGGAAGCCATCATGGAAGAATTCCACAGGACGTGTCTGTCAGGCTGCTTGTGATAACATTGCTTTCCGTCTCCAGGCATGTGTCGATTTAGATGGTGCATTGGTGCACATGCCGTGGAGAACAGATTAAAATTCTTGTAAGGAAAGGTATGAGAGTGCTTTATTTATGCTCAATTTTTTGTTCAAGATATGTTGCTAGTTTCTTTACCCCAGTCTTCGAAATATCATAATTATAGGTCACCCTGTACAAATATAGCCTAGTGTGGAAGGACAATATTTATACAGAACTTAGTTTCTACGCCTAATAGGTCTACAATTATCCACTATTATGTTTCTATTTTTAGTAGGCCTATATTAGACAGAGTGGCCCAAAAGTAGGTAAACAGTACCGTACTGATCAGCTCATTGCATTTCATATAATTTCTTATTGTTATCCATCAGGTAGACTGAGTTTCTTTATTTTTTTGTTCTTAATGTCTTTTAACTTATAAGCTCGGAACAACCGAAGCAAATAAACGTATAAGCTAGAATGTTATACTTGATCAATGTAGGGGTGTATACTTACTTTTGGACCACCCTGTAGATCTGTCGTGAATAAAGTTATATGATTGCGTTCAGTTCTATAATGTACTATCATTCCTGCAATTCAGAGTATAAGTGAGAAATCATTGTAGACGGAGTCGAACGTTCATATTAGACTGTTAGAACGTATTGCCTCGCACAGACGCACACTTCTCCCTAATCACGTGGATTTCTGATAACACATAGTCGTGTTTCACGGAGGTTCGTAAATTGCAGACGATTGTCCTAGCGCTACACTTGAAAAATTGCAGTCACGTGCTTCGTTGACTATGTGGTTTAGCATTAATGATACTCTTCTTGGTCTGTACGTTTTTCTTGAAACAACGAATGAGACAAGGTATCTTCACGTAATTAGGAATTTTCGTTTGTCCCATTGAAACTTGGAACAGTGTGAACAATGCAGTTAAAGCATGATGGCGTTCCTTCTTATTTTGCGTTGATTTCACAATAATGGCTTCACAGCACGTTCCTAGATCACATTATCGGAATCGCTGAGCTATTGAGTGGCCACACCGAAGCCCAGACTTGTCCCATTGGATTTCTTTTCCTGGAGGGATTTGAGAGAGAGAAAAGTATGTGCCAAGAAAGTGTCATTTGCCCACTTCAGAAACAATGATGGAGGAATGTGTATCCGGGAGAAGTGATATGTTGCAATGATATATTATGAACATTGGACTCTGCTACAACGGTAATAATAATGATGCACCAGAAGTCTCCATTTCTTCCGCTAAATGTTAACTGGTAGATGATGATTGGTGCCATCTAACAGCGAGATGATTACCTTCCACTATTTTGTGTCAACAGTCGAAAATAGGCTGTAGAGAGTTACCATTGAAATCACCGTTACCAGAAAATATACCTATTAGTGGGTTGCTTCATTAACAAACTCAGACGTGATAATCGCCTTAGCTGTCAATTGTTAAATAGAAAATTCAAAAATCAGCTTTTGTTTACTAGTTATTATGTGGACTAACGCAAGAATATTGGTAATCGTTATCCGTTAATGTGGTAACGAATTCGCACCGTTATCAAACTCGACCAATATAATCATTCTAGTTTTTTTTAAGAATAATTCAAAAAAATCCTTCATTCAAGAGTTATTGTGCCGACTAACGCACAGGCTTAAATCGCGTCAAACCTTAATATACATAGGTCGTTCAATATAAAAGTTTCCCTAAGCTGTAAAAAATGTATTTTCTTGAAAGAAACATTTATAATTTATTCATACATGTGTAGGTGAATTCTTCCTCACATCTTCATATAATCCCCATTGAGATTCAGACATTTGTCCCACCGTTTTACTAATTTGTCCAAAATAAGCAGGCCTCTGGCTATTTAGTACTCTCTACACACTTCGCTTTGCTTCATCACCAGTTGACAGGAGTGAGGTCGCTTGTGTCGAACCTGAACTCCTCTTCTTGATGAGAGCTCCTTCGTGGCTAAGCGGTTAGCGTACGCGCCTTTGGCGTGGGAGACCTGGGTTCGATTCCCTGCGGGAGCTCATGTGGCTCGGATTCCACGTTAATCAGCAGGTCCACGTCTCATATAGCCTCGCTGCTGAAATGAACGTTAAATTCAAAATCAGCTCAACTCCTCTTCTTGATGATAACGCCCACACCTACTCAGCACACAAACAAAACACAAAATTGAAGTATTAAGACAGGAACCGATGCCCCACTCCCCATATAGCCTTAATTTAGCGCCAAGTTAATTCAATCTTTTTCCCAGTGTTAAAGTTTGCATTGCAAGGTGAACATTTGGAAACAGATGAAGTGAAGCGGAAGCGGATATGAGGAGAGAGCTAAAGCCAGAGACCTGTTTTTTTTTTTGCAAAAAGTTTGGACAGATTGGTGCAACGGTGAGACAAATGCCTGAATCTCAATGGGGATTATGTAAAGAGGTGAAAAAGGACCCACCTACACATGTATGTATAGTTCCCTAATGTATCTATATATATATATATATATATATATATATATATATATATATATATATATATATATATATATATATATATATATATATATATATATATATATATAGCTTAGAAAAATTTTTATATTGAACTACTCACGTATTAACGGATTGGCTACATGAACAAACTCGCCCGAGACAATCACTCTCGCTCAGTGGCGTCATTTAGGGGGCAAGGAGGGGCAATTGCCCCTGAGTTTGAGATTTATATAGCTTTGTCAATAAAATAGTAGTAAATCAGTGAAAAACACAAAATTTTACTTATATCAAGGGGTCTTGCCCCCCCCCCAAGCAAAATCTGAAATAATGCTTCTGCTCTCGCTATATATTTACGAAGAATAGAGGTTAAAATCCACTTCTGTTCATGAGTTATTATGCGAAGTAGCACATGTACAGTCCGCAGCAAAAAACCTGCAACATGATCATGTAAGTTTATTGTGAAACGACGAAGTCTTTTGCTCCAAAATAAGTGCGTAGTTGAGGACGCCGAGGTTTCAACTGTCGTGGTTCGTGCCACTTAGCGTTACTTCGATTCCTTGCGCTGTTAGGCGTAGTTTCGCAAGACACTTAATGCTCATGTTGCAGTTTTATTTTATTTTATTTTATTTATTTATTTATTTATTTATTTTTTTTTTTTTTTTTTGCTGCGGAATGTACAAATGGTCGTGCTAACATTAGGTACAACGTTAAAAATATCAGTGTGTAATCCTACGAAAACTATGCTATTATAAAGTAGTGCTGCTGCTGGCAACAATGACTGATATACTGTGCCTCAAAATTTGTTTCTAAGTATTTTATTACTTTTAAAATTTCGCGACACCGTTTCGGACCCAGGGACATTGCGCCATCAGATGCAAGGGCAAAGACAAATGTGTGGTCAAGATGTTTTTAAACGAGGCTGTACCTTGAAATAATGGGGCTAATTTTAAGGAATTTGTTATACCAAAAATCTTTGTATGTATATTTACTCTGTCCGTGTATCCGTCTGTATAGGAGACAAAAATATCTCAAGAAGTATTCGATGAATTACTACGAACATTAGTTAGGATGTAGAGGGTTAAAAGTTAGGACTAGAGTTCCGACTTCTGGGGTGGCGGTGGGTTGTCATACTGCTACTTTTAAGAGCACCAAACTTAGGGATGGGTTTTATTTATATATATAAAATAAGAAAGTTTCCTCGGGGGGGGGGGGCGATCGCCCCCTCCTGGATCCGCCCCTGGTTGGAGCCAATATTCAAACCAGAAACTAGTAAAAAAATAAACTAGTTCCTGTTTTACCTTTGATTACTATAGGGAGAGACAGTAATAGATAGCGAGAAGGGGTTTCCTGTGATTAAGAGCCCCAAGAAGATATTTAATCTTTCTTCTTTATTTTATACGAAACCCAGAAGTGATAGAAATCCATATTGTGGTGAATTGTACTGTATTTGTCAGAAATATGGACATTACGCAAGAAAGATGAAAAACGACTGGAAGCCTTCGAAATGTGAGTGTGAAGAAGAATGGCAAGAATTAGCTAGGTCGAGCGAAAAACTAATGAGAGCGTGTTAGATATGGTAGGCGAGGAAAGAACCGTTTTAGATGTAATCTAAAGAGGAAGAAAAACCAATTTCGACATTGGCTAAGAAGAAATTGTATCATGAGGGACGTACCAGGCCTGTATCCAGGGGAGGGGGGTCGGGCCCGCCTAAATTTTTGCTGGCTCCCTGAAAGTTTTACAGTATGCTTGCAATGGTGATGAGCTATCATATGGTAGGATCGGCCCCCCCAACTTCAGCCGGAGCCCCCCTAAGTTTTGGGGCTGGCTACGGGCCTGGGACGCACTAGAGAGTATGGTGGCAGGAAACAGAGGGTGGGGGCGAAAGAGAGTACAATTAATGGATTATATCAAAACCGAGAAATCGTACGTGATAACGAAGATGTTAGCGGAAGACCGTGGAGCACGGAAGCTTCTCCCCTGCAGCAGGTGATCTGCCAATAATGACAGAATACTTATGATGATAATGATACTTATCTATACAGCAAAGGCGATAAGTAATAACAAGAAGTGTTTTTTTTTTTTTTTTTTTTTTTGTAATCGATTTAGCATTCTAAAAATAAGTGTAATCTTAACTCATCCTTTGATTTAAAGTAGGAGTAGCAGAAATAAACTACTTCCTGTTTTAACTTTGATCGACGTAGAATGAAAACAATAATAACTGAGAAGATAGCGAGAAACGGTTTTCTGTAATCAATTACCCGACTAAGAAGACATTTCGCCTCCATTCTACTTTCTCTCTACTAAAACCGGAAGTATAGGAAAACAGGCCGGTAGCCAGCTCAAAAATGTAGGGGGGCGGTAGAATTTAGGGGCGATTCAACCATCTTATAGTTCATCACCATATTAAAGTTCATTTGCAAGCCTACCGTGAAAAATTTAGGGGAGCAAGTTAAAATTTATGAGCAGTGAGCGAGACGCCCGCCAAGTGTGAGCTTGGTTAAGCGAGCGTTGAAAACCTATAGAATTGAACCGAAACGCCCGTGAAGTGTGAGCTTCGTGATAGAATTTTATTTTTTCGAAGCGTAAGAACGTGATACAGCCGCAATTCGTTATGAAATGAAAATGGATTACGGTTGCAGTTTGATAAGTGATTCCTGTGTGCACTGTCTCTTCCAAGAGTTTAAAGAAAGACTTACCGACATACACGACGACAGTAGGCAAGGGTGGAAAGCTTTGGCGACAGACAACCTTAATGAACTCGTCAGTCTCGTCAGAAACACAGACTACGATTTTTGAACTAATTGATTTTGGAATTCCAGCCAATTTAGTAGCCGCTTGGAAAAAATCGACTTACATAGTTGACTAGCGTTTCGATAGTACTGGATGTTTTCACACTTGCTACTCTACAGGGTCTTCCAAAAGTCCTGCAAAAAAGTAAAAAGCTGTAACTTTGTAACAATTTATTGTATTTGTACAAAACTTTTAGTGGACTTGTAAGAAAGTCTGAAATTTTGTTTCCAAGCATTTTTTTTCGACGCCAAACCTCCAGCTGAATACCATTTACGTTCAAACATTGCTGAAGTCTTTTCGGGAATCCAAGAATGGCATTTCAACGTGCTTCATCCATAATACTCCCAATCACATCACGTATCTTCTTCCGGAGGTCCTAAACATCTTTCGGTTTTTGCTTGTAAACTTCTATCTTCATATGTCCCCAAAGCCACCAAAATACTCTTCTCACCAAAACACTAGATTTTAACTTACAAAACCACGTCACACACTGCACTTTCTCTTGAGTAGACGTCATTTTTGTCATGTGATTTGTGGTTATGACGTCAATGTTTATATCCGCTCATTGTTGCCAACAAAATTTTTTTTTAACATTTCCTCTAAACATTACAAACAAAATACAAAATTGTGAGTAGTACTTTCAAAGTTACAGCTTTTTACTTTCTTGCAGGACTTTTGGAAGACTGTATAACGATTGAGGGACAAAGTCTATCCATAGGTTTTGATTTGACTTGAGTTTAGCGTCCCTTTCAGCAGCGAAGCTATATGAGGCGTGGGCCTACAGCTTAATGTGGATCTGAACTACATGGTTCACGTCTTTGGCGTGGAAGACCCGGGTTCGATTCCCGGTGGGAGCTCATGTGGTTAAGATTCTACGTTAATGAGTTGGTCCTGTCTCATAGTCTCGCTGCTGAAAGGACGTTAAACTCAAAACCAACTCTACTGAACTACATATACTGGGAATCAAACCCTAGTCTGCCACGACAAAGGCTCGTATGGTAACCACTTAGCCACCTTGCAGTGAACAGCTTTATCTCCGCTTCATCATCTCGTATGGTTCTCCCTGGTGGCTTAACAGAAGTTGAATAATAATAATAATAATAATAATAATAATAATAATAATAATAATAATAATAATAATAATAATAATAATAATAATAAAACCTTGCAAATAGCATGGCCTAAATTTTACAATTGTATCTACAGCTCTATGAAAACTAAATAAAATTGTGCAACATTTAAAAAACACAAAGCAAGACGAGACTTCATATGAAAAGATGACCACATACTCTGAATACAAAACTGACAGAGACCCAGCAGGTAATTAAATTTTTACTTCTTTCTCAGTTACTATATATATGCTAGTTGTGGTGTTGATTTATATACATACGTAAATGCTAAGGTTTCTGATCTCTGCTCAATTTGCATTTCTCTCCAATGCCGCATGCATACATACACATAGGCAAGTGGGTCAGGAAAGAAATTCCTGTGGTTACGAATTCCCTAGCGTTGTTTACATTCAAACCACATTCCGGCTTTTCATACTGTTACATCTAAGCAAGTGCAAGAACGGGATATTAATCTTCCTATTCTAGTAATAAATGAATTAAATGAAAACCTTTTGATTGGTCTTGACTTCATAACACAATTTCGTGTAATTTTAAACTTTGAGAACCAAACATTTACTTTACCTGGGTTAACTGACAGAATAACACAAAAATTAATTTCTCGTATGGAAGAAAGCTCGCTTCAATGCAATATGGTAAATAATTTAGTTGATGAAGGTGAGGAAGCTTATCCGTTCGATCTTTATGTCCAAAAAATTTCACATGATTTGGAAATTAAAGACCAAGATATAACTTCACAATTTGTACAGATTTTGCATAAACACCGAAAGGTATTTTCTAACCGCCCTGGTTGTTGTAAAGATTTCCTATATTCACTTGAGGTACATAACAAAAACCCAATTGTTACTAAACCCTATATAATTCCCTACAGGTTCAGGGAAAATGTAAGGAAACAAATCTCAGAAATGTTGCGTGACGGGATAATTAGTCCGTCCCAAAGTGTTCACTTAAACCCCATTCATGTTGTACCGAAAAAGGATGGACGCCTGAGAATTGTTTTAGATATGCGTAAATTGAACTCGTGTATAAAATTACAACAAGTCAGATACCCACCTGTAGAAGAAATTTTAAGTACATTACAAGGGAACGTTATTTTTGGGAATCTCGATTTGGTCATGGCGTATAACCAAATCCTGCTAGATAAGGAATCACGACCCTACACGGCCTTTTCCTTCGAAGGACATCTATACGAATACAATCGAGTAGTTTTTGGTCTGATCAATGGAAGTGCAGCGTTAGCATCATGTTTAAATCGAGTCCTGGGTCAAGATCTGAGGAGTAATGTAATAGTGTATGCTGACGATATATTAATTATGGGAAAAGATTACCAAGATTATTTAAAATTTCTGGATATTGTGTTAAAACGTTTAGAAGTGTCTGGGTTTACTTTAAACCTGGAAAAATCGAAATTTTTCAAAACGTCAATAGAATTTCTTGGTTATCAGATCGATTCCGAAGGTTTGTGTTTCAGTGAGTCCAAAGTTCAGGCTATTAACGATCTGCCTCCGCCAACCAATGTAAAACAAACTCGCCAAATTTTAGGGTTGTTCAATTGGTTTCGAAAATCGATTCCCCGTTTTGCTGAAATTGCACAACCTTTATTCTCTATTACCAAAAAGGGAATACCATGGCAGTGGGGTGTGTTGCAGGAACGAAGTTTCAACCAACTGAAGGACTGTGTAATGCGAAATATTCGTTTAAATCATCCGAATTATGATATGCCTTTTTTTGTGCAGTGTCATGGTTCTCTAGCGGGAGTATCTGGAATTCTTTGGCAACCTAATCCTACAATGGAAAATCCCGCTGTCATACATTGTGTGAGTCGGACACTCAAGAAAGCAGAAAAGGGGTATACTACTACTGAAATTGAACTATTAGCAATACGTTTTTCGATCCAGAAGTTTGCTCCATATATTAGTGGGTGCCATTTTACGGTGATCACCGATCACAGTTCGCTACGTTATCTTCGCAGTATACGAGGGTACAACAATAGATTATTAAGATGGTCGTTAGAACTCCAGTCCTTCGATTTCGAAGTACAGCATATAAAAGGAATAAATAATGGTCCCGTGGACGCATTGTCAAGAATATTCCCTGGTGAAGAACAGCGCATCTTGAGTATCAACGTCTTTAAGATTCTTCAGGATGAAATTGCTCATGTAGATTTAGAAGACTTGATAAAGAATCAAAGAGATCACGAGGATTATATGAAAATTATAAACCATCTGTCGTCATGTGCCCCAGGTTGTAATTGTCCCAAAGGGTGGAATACCACGTTCGTGCTTTCAAATGATGTGTTATTGATTAAAGACTTTAAATTTAAAGATCGCAAGAAAATCTGCGTTCCTCCTACATTAATTCCTAAGATACTGAAGGCGTATCACGACGATTTTGGGCATTTTGGTTATCGAAAGGTTTTTGACCTAATCAATAAATCCTTTTATTGGAAATCTCTCAGACGTACTATTAAAACATACATTAGTGATTGTGAAGAATGTATGCGTATTAAACATAATAACCGTGCTGTCAATAAGCCGATGCTTTCAATACTACCTGATAGACCTCACTATTTCCTGTCTATAGATTTATATGGTCCTTTACCAAGGGCATCTTCTGGAGAATCCTACTTGCTTACCGTGATGGATATATTTTCTCGTTATGTTGTGGCCTACCCTTTGAGAAAAGCGACGTCATCAGCCATTATATACCGTATATTGAATGTATACATACCTCATTGTGGAACGGTAGAACATATTCTATGCGACAATGGTCCACAGTTTCGTAGCGACTCATTTATAAGATCAATGGCTAATGCGGGTATCAAAGTCCATTTTGTTACCCCATATCATCCGAGCAGTTCCGTGGTGGAGAATATTCATCGCCATTTTGGCACACTTTTCAGACACTTGTGTAAAGACAAACATTCGGATTGGGTAAAATATGTTACTCAAGTTACTTATTTCTTAAATTATTCTATCTCTGATTCGCTCGGAGTGGCTCCGGCAAATATACATAACGGAACTGATATAATATACTCTATTGAACATCATTTTGATATAAAGTTAAGAGATTCGGAGGATTTGGAACCCTCACATTTGATAAGTATGGTTCGAACTCGTCGATCTCAGAAATTTCAACGACGTAATGAAAAGGTAAAGGAAGAACAGGAGAATAAGTATCAGATCAGAATTGGCGACATGGTGTTTCTGAAGCTCCATCCGCAAAGCAATGCTAGTTTAAAGCGAATTTATAAGTTTTGTGATGTCTATGCTGGTCCTTACCTATGTGTTAAGGAAATTAATCCTAAAGTGTTTGAATTAGTTGATGCTAAAACAGGCAAATCTATAGGGTTTCGCAATATTGACGAACTAAAGGTATGGCAACCTTCGAAAATCACGAAAAACAAATGGTTGAAACTAGTTGAAACATTAGTCAACCCTGATATGTTAACTAAATTAAACTTGGATAACAATTCTTAATTTATTCTCTCAGATGTTACGAGTTGTGTTGTGAATACTTCATTTGGACTTTATGTTTGTGCAACATGTTATCATGTGATTAATTTATCTTATCTTTGTATTAACTCTGAATGTTATGTTTACCTTTATTTTACTTTACATGTTCAAAAGAGATTTGATTATGTTAACTTGAAATCTATGACATTGATTTTAAATTGAAGCCTTTAAATGTAATTATTGCCTTCTGATCTTGTTGTTGTTTTGGTAAGATGACGATCTTAATTATAAATAATGTTGTTTGTATATGGATGTTATCGTTCAATGTAAAAGAGGAACAACTAACTAGTAACTCTGCGTAAGTCATCAATTAGTTATAATTTTGAATAGATCCATAAATGATATTTGTAATGAATCGACGTTTTATGATACGTAATTAGTAATAAAAGAAAAATGTTATTATAAATGAATTGATATATATATATATATATGGAGAAAGAAGAGAAAAGAAAAATATTTATATTGATGTAATAATAATAATTAATACGAGGATTGATGTAATAATAATTAGTACGAGGGCTATTCAAAAAGTGAGTGTTTTGAAAATATCCAGGGTTCTTTCCTTCACTGTAATACTGTTACGGAATTCCCGTTCTGGGCGACATTTACAGCGATATATCATCCCTATATATCCCTATTATAATTAATCTGTACATATATCATCCCTATATATCCCTATTATAATTAATCTGTACCTATATTATCAACATTGATCAGAGGCGCAATAATTAAGCATATAGCTTATATATAATTAAAAAGAAAGAACGCTGTTATTGACAGGACATGTTGTCATGAATAAGATTATTAGTTTGTTATTGATAGGACATGTTGTCATGAAAAACATAATTATTGGGAGGATACGTACATAAAACGGTATGGTTGTTATTGATCCATAATATATGTATAAAGGAAAGAATAAATCGACGTTAGTTGGTATGTATAATGATATAGTTCATTGAGATAGATTAACGAATTAGGGCTAGAACTTGAATTAAAAGGAATATTTATCGTTCTAGAGTAAATACGTGAATATACTGCGGAACTTTGCGACCCATATTTCAGCTCGAAATTAAAAACAGTTGCTCTCCTAAATCGTTTGGTATTTCGTGTAGAAATTGAAGCATCATTTATAATAAATTCAATCTCAAGGAGGAATTTTATTGTTAACTAAAATATCGGCAGGGATACGATCGGGACTTGTTGTGTGAGACGTTATTGATTTGACTACAGTGATGGCAGACTGATAGAAATTCGAAGATTGTCGAAACCGAATTTGAGGATAGTTAAGTAGTACCATGTGCTATAAAAACTGTTCATGTAATTCCTGGATTAAGACGTAAAAATCGTAAGGATCATTTCAACCTCTTCAGTGGCGTACGGAAAGGGTAGTAATGGGTCTTAACTTCCTCTTTGTACGAGGTATTACGGAAAAATAAAAATTTATTATATTGAGACATAGATTAAAAATTGAACATGTCTTGTAGGAATAGGAACTTAGGTGCTTGAACCCGTCTTTGACGATTTGCTGAGTTCGCCACTCCACCTATTCGTGCTTATCCCTTTCAAAGTATTTTCTGCTGGACATACAGACAGATTTCAGCGTTGTTGCCGTTGCTGGAAATAGTCCTGGAACATCTGATGTGGAATATGCCGGAAGTTCCCTCATCGTGTTGTTCTGGATAATGTCAAACTGTTTTCTCGTTTAGGGTGGATTTCAGCGTAGGGAACAAGCAAACGTCACACGGAGCTAGACCCAGCTAGTGAGAGTAGTTGTGTATGACAGTATATTGGATTTGGCCAAGAAGTCTGACACCATTCCTAAAGTGTGGCAAGGAGCATTGTCATATGCAAACGTCACTGTCCATATATACCCACTCATCTAGCCATTTACGACGAATGGAATCGCCTAACCGTTGTAACATAGCTCTGTAGATCTCTTTGACAGGTGGACTGGTGGACAGGTAAAATTGAAAAAAAAAAAAACTATATCCGATATTAGGAATGAAAAATCAAGCAGGATAGATGATGTACCTATCGAACTCATCAAGAATATGATAGATAAGAGCAAGAAAGAATTGTTCCAACTTTGCAATCAAAAATATGAAAGAGGAGAGTACAAAGATGATTTCCTGAAGACGATCATGATATCCATGATTAAGAAATCGAACCCAGTGAAATGTAAGGATTACAAAACTATTAGTCTCATATCGCATGTAGGAAAAAGTATGCTTCTAATACTAAACAAAAGGTTCTGTGAAAGAACAAATGAAAAAGTTGAGGAGGAAAAGATTGATTCAAGAGAGAGGAAGGGCGCAAGTGATGCAAGTAAGGATAATCAATGAAAGATTAATAAGAAAGAAGAAAGAGATGTAGGTTGTATTTATTGATTTAGAAAAGGCTGTTTAATGGGATACGGATAAAATTTTGGCCGAAACCTCGCCGCCCAAAATCTCGCCGGGCCAAAACCTCGCGTGGCCAAAACCTCACGGGACAAAATCTCACCGGGCTAAAACCTCGCGTGGCCAAAACCTCGCCACCCAAAACATCGCGTAGCCAAAACCTCGCTGCGAATGAAACTTTTCTTTAAAATCTACCCAATGAGTTTCTTAATATGCAATTCCACATTACAAATAATAATAATAATAATAATAATAATAATAATAATATGATACAAAACATCGTGTGCGTCGGCTTTTTAGGGTTATTCGCGTTTCCTCCCACTTTCATTATTCGATCATTTCCTTCATCCTGGTCATCTACGTCTCCTTTAACCTACAGGACATAATCAAGGGTCGTCGTAAAAACTCATATATTATTTCATACTTTCATAAATATTATATTTTTGTTAAAATTTTAAGTTTTTGGATGTTCCAAAGTTCACGAAAGTAACCCCGTTAGTTGTCATTACTTTACTTATGCAGACTTTCTTTTCCTATAACCAGTTTAAAAACATCCTGTCGCCCTACCTTTACATTGATCCTCTAATACAGAAATAGAATTTTCATATGGTATCGCGGGACTTGGTCAAATACCCGTGATACTTCTTCTGAAACAGCTTCTTTTATACCGTCATCCTTATCATCTGTTGGAACATTTACATTTTGGTCAGGCGAGATTTTGGATATGGCGATATTTTGGAGCGCGAGGTTTTGGAAAACGAGGTTTTGGTTCGGCGAGATTTTGGTCCGCGAGGTTTTGGGTGGCGAGGTTTTGTCCCCGCGAGAGTTTGGCCCGCTACGTTTTGGGCGGTGAGGTTTTGGCCAGACGAGATTTTGTCCCGCGAGATTCTGGGCGGCGAGGTTTTGGCCAGGCGAGATTTTGGGCCGCGAGGTTTTGTACCCAAACCCTGTTTAATAGAATGAATTAGGAATTGCTGTTGGGAGTTTTAAAGAAGGTTGAGTTGGAATGGAAAGATCGAAGACTCATAAGAAATCAAGTAAGTTAGTTTTAGAATAGGGTGTAAATGACAGAGGAAAGTGTAATTGTAAGGAGGAGTTCGAACAGTCTCTCGCCAATATAGTAGTATGGGTCCGCACTGCTAGCTGAGTCAGCAATAATTTTTGGATGGCCCGGGGTCAGTGACCTAGGAGTCTTGCTTGGGGGTCAGTAATCTAGGGGTATACACGATCTCGTAAATTTTCGCATAAGTACGTTGGGTACTCCCTAAATTTTAGGAGAGGTACTTAAGACTACCTTCCGTTAAATTTTAAAAATTGCCAAATTTAAAAATCTGGTATGGCACTAAAATTTGGTACAATACGGGAAAGGTACATCTATAAGTTTGGAGGTCCATTTCGTTCCCTTTTATAGGTTAAAAATGGCAAAAAATGTAGTAAATTTCGGAGGTTTTTGACCTATTTTATCCTCTTTGAAGTTCTATTACCTTACCTGGTTATATGGATGACTTTAGGGGTATATTCCCTTTCATAAGACGTGGGTTCATTAACACACCACGCTCAAAATTCGGGTGGGTACATAGTACCACCCTTAAATTTAGAAATCGTGATGAACAAATAAAAATTGGTAGATATTGCCTAGGACAAGAATATATAATTTTGTAAATTTGGGTGGTCCTGCTTAACCGTTGTGTGGATAAAAGAATACCGAATATATTAGTACTATTGGCTCGTGGTCGATTATTGACCTAATTTCATTGATCAGGTCTTACATTGTTGAGGACAGGGTTCTATTCTCTTTCATAGGATATAGGAACGGTAGATTGATTCACTCCTCTTAATTTTCGGAAGGGGTACATTGGCTTATCTCCAAAATTTAGGAATTGTTAAAAAAATCTGGTAAATATTCTCTAACAAGGTACCTTTGCGAAGTATCCCCTCGGGATTCGTGTAAAATTGATTCAAATGCGAAGTTCTCCGCGGACCAATGTGTATTGTACTAATTTTAGGGGCCCATACCGGTAACTTACATATTTATTTGCCTTCATATACCCGGAATTCAATCATACATTACTATAACGCTTGGACACAAAATTGCTTTTAGTTCCTTCAGATGTAACTGGACATGAATGTGGGCATATGCAAGACAAAATGGATCAATTACTGCTTCTCTGGCACATGTTACCCACACCTCGGCCGCCGTATTGGATCCAACTTTTGGGTTTCCAAATAGGAATAGGTGCAAGTGATACATCAAATTCAGGTACAATTTTCTCGAAAATTCACTGGTATACTGAATTTTATCGTAGTTTGTACCGTTTGGAAGGTATTGCATGTTAAATCCCTCCAGGCACTTCGAGAATAGACATTGCAGAGTAATATCAGTTACGCGTACGTTTTTGATGTTGGCAAATCAAAACTTTCTAACTGGAAAAATACTGTAGATATAAACAAACTCTTAACAACATTGATGTCATATTATTGTATTACATGTCTGTGGGTGATTGATATTACTTCCATGTTATAACAAGGAAGTATTTATTATGGTCATAATGTCTAATGTAAATGCAGATACGACCAGATTTGGGTGAAGACCTACCATTTTCGTATTGACGTCTGTTTTTTTTTTAAGTACGTACGTTCATACAATATTTCGTCAACGATAAATCACGTGAAAGATTACATATACACAAGGGGCTCTTCATAACTTTTTATTTTGTTCAATATTCGTGAGGTGCCTGACATTTAACATGCAATACCTTGCAAACGGTACAAGCTACGGTAAAACTCACTACAACAATGAATTTCAGAGAAAATTGTGCATAAATCTGATGTATTACTTGAACCTATTCTCATTTGAAAAACCGAAAGTTGAATCCAATATGACGGATCCAAGATGGTGGCCGGGATGAGTAACATGTGCCAGAAGCAGTATTTGATCCAATTTGCTTTGCATATGCCCACATTCATGTCTAGTTATTTGGTCTAGGAATTAATTCGTGCGGTTGGTACGCACACATTGAAGCTGTAGTACAAACACAAAATACATAAATACCTTAAGAAAAATATTGTCCATTGCTAGCCACCACTTTCGCCCATCTGTCAGGCAATGTACGGATTCCGTGGCGAAAGAAGTCCTCATCCTTGGAAGCGATCCAGTCAGAGATCCATGTTTCGATATCTTCTGAAGAAGTAAACCGCTGTCCAATCAAATCGTTGTTCATGCAATCGAACAAGTAGTAGTCCGAAGGAGCAAAGTCTGGTGAATACGGCGGGTGGGGTAAAACTTCCCATCCGACATTTTCTAAATAGGTTTTGACCGGTTTTGCGACATGTGGGCGAGCGTTATCATGTTGAACAATAATTTTATCATGTCTGTTCTCCCATTCTGGTCGTGTTCTGGCCAGAGCTTGCTTCAAACGCATTAATTGTCGTCGATAACGTTCTCCATTCATAGTTTCACCCGGTTGCAGCAGCTCATAGTACACCACACCTTTCATATCCCACCATATGCACAGCATAACCTTTGCACAGTGAATATCTCGTTTTGGTTGTGATGGACCTGGTTCACCTGGTTTCACCCAGGCCTTTTTTCGTTTAGGGTTCTCGTAATGGATCCACTTCTCATCACCAGTAATAATTCGATGCAGAAACCCCTTTCTGCTCTGTCGTTGAAGCAGCAATTCGCAAATGGTTTTTCGTCTTTCAACGTCTCTGTCTTTCAATTCATGTGGAACCCAATGTGACATCTTTTGAATCATTCCCATGGCTTTCAAGCGTTTGGAGACTGTTGTTTGATCAACGCCTAATGCTGCTGCAAGTTGTTCCTGCGTTTGGCACGAATCCTGCTCGAGCAATGCTGTCAATTCTTCGTCTTGAAATTTTTTTGGCTGTCCAGCTCGCTCTTGGTCTGCCAAGCCGAAATCACCACTTCTAAACCGTGCAAACCACTTCTGACACGTTCGCTCAGCTAGAGCATGGTCACCATACACTTCCACCAAAATACGATGACTTTCAGTCGCACTTTTCTGCATGTTAAAGTAATGCAGCAGGACACCCCGCAAAAACACTTTATCAGGCCATGTTCACTTAACTACAAACTGGTGTTGTTGACGCTTTAATCCACTGCCCTATACTACGAACGATACGCGATGACAGGGGTTTGCAACACATGTGTGGATACACGGAACTGTGGGACGCTCCGTTCGTTGCGCCATCTCTTGTCCACCCGCACGAATTAATTCCTAGACCAAATACATCTGAAGAAATTAAAAGCAATTTTGTGTCCAAGCGTTATAGTAGTGTACGATTGAATTCTGGGTATATGAAGGCCCCATAAATATGTAAATTACCGGTGTGGGCCGCTAAAATTAGGACAATACACATTGAGCCGCGGAGAATTTTGCATTTAAATCAATTTTATATGAATCCCGAGGGGTCACTTCGCCAATGTACCTTGTAAGACTCGAATGTGTAAGTTTGTAAATTTGAGTGGTCGTGCTTAACGCTTCTGTAGGTTAAAAAAAAAGCTAAACATTACTATTACCAGGAGGAGAGTTATTAATCTAATTTATCTTCTTTGATGTGGTTCACTACAACATACGATTATACAGCTGACTACAGTTGTCGATTCTCTTTTTTAGGATATATGGGCACACTGATGCTCACAATCTGAAAGGAATGCATTGAACAGCCACAAAAATGTAGAAATTAAAGAAAATGGTACCCAAATTTATTTTTCTGTAAATTTGGGTGGCACTGCTAGTTTCCTTTTATAGTAAAAAAAACGTATCAAATTCAAAATTCGGAAGTTTTGACCTATTATTAAATTTTTGCTTAACTCGCGGAAGCTCAATGGGCTACATTTTGTATCCCACACCTTTAAATTTATTATCTGTTTCCTGTAATTTTTCTAAGATTTTGGCTGTTCTTTCTCTAGCTGAATATTTTTGGCTGTTCTGTATTTTCCACGTGAAAGCACCGGTGAACGTAATTAATTATTGAAAAAATTGAAAATTTGTATTACTGGGGTCTAAAATGTACCCTTGTAACTTCCATACAACAGATGGCTCTACTCTTTGTGATACTAATAAGATGTTATCCAACAGTAATGCAGACATTTGAGAACTTTAGAAAAGTTAGTGTAAATGGATGTTTCCTTCAATCTTTTGCATTTTTGTTTCTTGGGAATTCGCCTTTCTAGGCCCATGGATTTATTTGTTCAACAAAATCTCTTGTTATTATAATAATCTTAATTCTTGTTTTGCTTTTCAAAATACGGTATCATGTTGTTTGAATTTATCAATATTATCAATAAAAGCTTTGCATGCAAACAAAATAATAATCTTAATGCTTATTCTCCAATATTAAAGTAAAAAAATAAGTTGGGGTATATTTTTTACCCCACTGGACTTTCGCGAAACAAACGGAGCTTGGGATTCCGAGGTCATGTTGAAGATCAATGATCAATTCACTCAAACTAGAAAACCCATTGCGTCCATAGATTCCACCTTTTCTTTCTTATCATGTGATCGATTATCTTCGATTACACTAGTTAACAAATTTAAATTTTTTGTTTTACATGAGAAAAATCACCTGATCTTAAAGGAACTTTTTGCGCTGAATTCGAATATGCACTCGGTTTCTCTCCATCACGTACAGTTTTCCCGTAACAGAGGGATTTTCGGGAAATTCCCTCAAAAATTTCCCTTTTTCAGATATTTTATTTCCCTAGTTCCTGTCCCCTTACATATAGTAACGTAGAAATTATACCTAAGTATACCTTGATTTATATTTAATAAACCCTAAAAGTTTCATAAAAATCGCTTTGTTCTTTCTAGAGAAATAAATATATTTGTATGTATACTGTGTGCACTGTTTATTGCACCTGCTAGTAATGCTTTCAGATCTCCTGAGTTGGGGTAAAAACGATTTGCTTTATTACTACAAACACAGACATAAAAATGAATATTTACAATAGTCAACAACACACTTGTATTGCTCTCTGTAAATTAGAAACGTGTATAAAAATAGAATGTACTTCCAACGTATATTTTTTTAAACGTACAGTATATGTATATCTTAATACATATATATAATTACAATTCTCCAAGTTTTTTCGTTTTGTTCATGAAATGGTTATCAATATTTGTTATCAAATGTAACAGAATGCAAAAGAAAGAAAGAATGGAATACCTATTGGATGCAGAAACGAACATATCAGTGTACAGGAAAAGGCATGTTCAATTTTCAAGCTATTTCTCAATGCAAGATAATGTGTGCGTATGTACGGATATAAATGGGTTGATGGCGGAGCTAGGAATTCCTTACGTTCCAGAAGAATGCAGGTTATTTATCGACGCGTCAAAGGTCAGCCTTAAAGCTGTCCTTTTACATAATGGAAATAAAAAAACCTTCTATACCACTTGTGCACTCAGTGAAGATTAAGGAATCCTATGACACCATGTTAACTTTGCTAAATCTTATAAATTACAAGGACCATTGTTGGCAAATATGTTGTGATCTCAAGGTAGTTGGTATTTTATTAGGACTGCAGTGCGGTTACACGAAGTACCAATGTTTTTTATGTTTATGGGATAGCCGAGCTGATGACAAACATTATGAAGTGAAGGAATGGGAACCTAGAGTGAATTACGTACCTGGAGAATGCAACGTCAAATACGCTCCTTTGGTAGATCCTAATAAGATATTACTACCGCCACTTCATATCAAGTTAGGACTTATGAAAAACTTTGTTAAAGCCATGGACACATCTGGTGAAGGTTTCAAGTATTTGCGAGATAAGTTCCCTAACCTGAGTGATGCTAAGATTTCAGCGGGAGTTTTTATTGGTCCTCAAATTAGGAAATTAATGCTTGATGATAGCTTTGACAGCAAGTTAAACAGTGCTGAGCTAGCTGCCTGGACAGCATTTAAGTGTGTTGTGCGCAACTTTCTGGGCAATAACAAAGCTGAGAGTTACACAGAAATCGTACAGGACATGATACAGAAATACAAAGAGTTGAGTTGTAGGATGTCTTTAAAAATCCACTTTTTGCACTTCCACCTCAGCTTCTTTCCTGCTAACCTAGGTGCTCTCAGCGACGAACAGGGGGAAAGATTCCACCAAGATATAATGGCAATGGAGAAAAAGTACCAGGGACGATAGGATCCTTCAATGATGGGAGACTATTGTTGGGGTCTTGTTAGAGAATGCAACATTTTTTACAAAAGAAGGAAGTAGTGTACGTTTTTGTAACCCAATGGAAGTTTCATATATTGTGATAGTTTTGATTGTCTTTTCATGACCTTTTGGTACATTTGTATTATTGTTTATTGTAAATTGTCACACTTGTAAATTATATTGTATTATATTTTATATATGTGTTTGTGGTAATAAAGCAAAACATTTTACCTCAACTTAAGAGATCTGAAAGCATTACTATAAGGTGCAATAAACAGTACACACAGTATACATACAAACATATTTATTTCTCTAGAACAGCGTTTCCCAACCTTTTTCAACTTGCGGCACACTTCAGGGTAACTTGAATTCTCGCGGCGCACATATTATTATTATTATTATTATTATTATTATTTGAAAATATAAAATACTGTATTATTTTTGTCTGATTACTGACATCCTTCTCACAGAGAAGAAAACTAGACCACTGTTTTTTCCCCGTGGTAAATCATTATGCTTATTTTTATTTTAATTTAAAAATAGAAAACAATTACAATCAGATATAGGGCTCAAGTTGTTAAAAATACACTTTTTTTTTCAAAAACTGTATCCAACCTTTCATTAAGAAGGAGGATCACTAAATAACGAACGAACAAATGAATCTCTTTTACTTTTTAAACACAAATATAGGTAATTCGTATGCATGTTTACTTTGCCCGAAGGATTGAATAATTTTAAAATTTCAAGTTACGAAATAGTCTGCAACAATAAAGAAGCAATAATGGTCATAACAATGATAACAAATACTTTTTTTCAAAATTAGAAATGTACAGAAAAATGTTCTACAGAAAAGTAACACAGTATGAAACTTTAAATTTTAGATTCATAGTAATAATTTGAAATACAAATATACCTTTTTCTGTATGTCTTGCAATTTGATTGCTATAGAATTAATAATTTTGTTCCGATTTCCTCGCGGCACACCAGTGACCCATTCGCGGCACACCACTGTGCCGCGGCACACCGGTTGGGAAACGCTGCTCTAGAAAGAATAAAGCGATTATTACGAAACTTGGAGGGTTTGTTAAATATGAATCAAAGTATACTTAGGTGTAATTTCTATGTTAGTATATGCAAGGGGACAAGATCTTGGGGTGTAAAATAAACGAAAAGGGAAATTTTTGAGGGATTTTCCCGAAAATCCCTCTGTTACGGAAAAATCGTACGTGATGGAGAAAAACCGAGTGCATATTCGAATTCAGCGCAAAAAGTTCCTTTAAGAACAGGTATTTCCTTTTATGTAACAAAACCTTTGTTAACTAGTGTTATTGAATTTCCCACATTTTGTTGTTCAGTTTGCAGTAATTAAATGCATTTTTTTTTCTGTGTGTGCCAGAATGGGGTAACAAAGTGAAACAGTTATTTCTCCATTAAAGTTGAAATGTTAAAGAAAAAAGTTTGCCCTTGCATATACATTTAAATAAGTCTGGAACAAGTCTGAAACTTGTTGTAAGTGGAAACAACAGTCTTTTTCTTTGAGAGAATAAAAGCGAAAATTCAACCATACATAGTGTGCGTGCGTTTGATGTCAACGTTAATGATACTTCATAAAGCGGTATAGTTGTGTGTCAATGTTTACTAGTCATACGAAATACAGCTAGTAAGCGTAACATTGAGTATGCAACATTTGTTACCCTAGCTACGTTGTTTGATGCCAGTTTATATACCATATATTTTCGTCAAAGGTAACCTTGGACAAACATTCGCAGTAAATTAGCCTCCATTACCTACCTGGATAATATTTCTCATTCGGTCTCTGTGAAGAGTTTTTGAACATGTTCCGTAATTCTAAGCATTTTATGTGCCTGCTATTTCTGTGTGGAAATTCTAATAATACGCTACTTTTCATAGGTGGGAGGAAATTACTGGTTGTTCACGGAATAAAAATAAAAGTTCGATGCGCGGAAATATTAAGCAATTTTCTGGACCACGCTATCCGTCCATATCATGAATAAGAGTATAATTTTGAGATCTCTAGTAATACGCATACTTCCTTTACATGTGGTTCTGGTGTTCGTTGTCGGATGATTTCTTGGAATTGCTTGAGTTTGTATTTTGCGTCCTTCTGCATCATCAAGGTTATGAAGGACGGGTTCTATTAACATCGGCACCGATCTCCTCTGCAGTTTGCAAGTACAAAAACGATCTAAGAATACGGACTTTCGGACGTCCAATATAAAAATATGCAGTTTCGAAAATTCTTGATAAAAAAAAAAAAAAAAAAAAACATAAAAGAGAAGACATGTGCTTTGATATGAAGCATTACAATATACAGAGTGACTCATAATTGTGTATGTGATGTTTGACTGTAGTTTTTTTGTAATTCTGAACAAAAGTTTTCGATTTGGAAACACTGTGTAGTCAGAGTGAGGATAACTGTCACTGACCTTAGCACGTTTCGGGTAAAGACATATCGAAAGTAAGTCGCTATCGAGTTCGAGGTTTAAATCGCGGTCGCTACCTCGATGGCTAGGTATAGATGGATGAAGGGCGCGCATAGCGAAGAGGTCACATCCTCGCTGTAAGTTGTGTTGTCATTTTGCGGAAAAACATTACTGTGACGCATGTGAAATTATTCCGTCAATGCATAAAAAATCATTGCAAAACTACATTTTGAAATTGAAGGGACCAAACCGATCATAAATAGGGATGAACGCGAGACAAGACATGAGAGATGCCAAAGTCACGTCCCTTATTTCGTAAAAATATTTGAGTCTCATCTCTTGTCCATCTCTATCAATAAATCAAAGACTTTTACTTTTTTTTTTTTTCAATTTCCTGTGAAGAAATGCCCTCTTTCAGCATTGACGCGAAAATTAATTTCCCAGTAAAAATTAAAAAGTTTTGAGTGGAAGTAGTATTAACTTCAGTAAATAAAGTTTCGTCACTGCAATTCCATTGTTCGATGTTGCCTCCCTCTGGATACGTGCTTGTCTTTACAGACATTTCTTTACCTGATATCAGTAACTTTAGAACTTTTTTATGTTAATCTCGGAATTCGGAGGGGGGGGGGTAGTTTTTAAGCTATATATGATTAACACTAGCGTCTTTTTTCTTTAGAAATTCCACAATTTACGGATTTCAGCCCGAAAGTCCCCTCCTTGTAACAGCCACTGCCTTATATAATAACCTACAGTATAATTCTCAAACAAATATGAATAACTTATATGACATTTCAGTTGCTATTTTCTTCCATTCCCTAATTAAAGCGTGCCTATTATGATGCTTGTGCCTCTTATTCCATATTTTTGGAACATTTCTTATTAGTTCTATTAATGTCTTTCAAAATCAAATTAAAATTGCAGCAAAACCTCTTGAGCAAATATACATACCGTCCTCTGCATCCCGGCGGGAGCTCATGTGGTTCGGATTCCACGTTAATCAGTAGGTCCACGTCTCATATAGCCTCGCTGCTGACCGGGGCGTAAAACTCAAAAATCAATCAATCAATCAGTCCTCTGCAGACGAAATTGTGAACAAATGAAGATTTTATTCCGTGCAGCGCTTCAGGAGAACCAATGAGAACACGAGTCACAGCGATCACTGAACATCGATGTAAAAACAAACTAGGTTATCATCGCGACCACTAGTTCACCATCGCATTCGTCCTAGAGATTGCGATGTAGCGTACATGTCAGACATTTGTTTCGCCATGCTTTGAATCCGTGTTTGTGCCATTATCGAGGTAACGACCGCGACTTAAACCTCGAAAGTTATGTTTAATTTGTGTTTAAAATAGTTATGTTTCAACTACAACATAACAATATTATTTTATGTATTCTGATGTTAAAAACGATTTAATAAATAATAATAATAATAATAATAATAATAATAATAATAAAAAAGCTTGACTTGTTTTACGATAAGCATACAAAATGACACTTGCTGTTGGACTTTACTAGATCTGTACTCAAGTTTGTGAAATATTTATTTGTATGTGTAAAGAAGTTTAAAATTAAAATCTCATTGTGAAATAGATACATTGTTTGACCGTTTTTCTCGTGTTCTGTTTAACATTTTTTTTAAATATTAATCTATACTTAAGGAAGTACATTTTCAGAAGAAAATTGCGCAGGACACCATAATGCATCGTTGCCGATGTTGTACGTGTACAGCTCATAGATAACGAGAAGAACTCTAGCAGAAGTAGTGTGACGTAGGTATGGGCTTTGCCCACTTTTTGCACGGGGGTTTCAAATGACACTACGGAATATCACACAGATCCGAAGTAGCAGACGACATCTAAGTATAGACTACACCTGAAAAACCGAAAATGGACTTGACCGTGTTGTTGACCTTTCCCCGCTTCCTTTGTTTTAGGGTTCTTCTCGTCATCTGTGAGCTGTACTGTGTCAGTCACAGTAAGCAATTTCCTTGTTTGTAACATTGTAGTTCGAGAAGCGGAACTTAACTGTGAAGTCTGTTTTTGGAGGTTGTAATTCATAACATGTTAGAGTAAAGAGGGGAGGTGAAATTAACCTCATATTTCAAATTATACAATGAATTTAGGGTGTAAACAAAGTGACAGATGTTCGATTTTTAGAGAAGATAGTTTATTATTTCTTCAGTATACTCTAATCATCCCCACAGTTATCGCATAATGGCGCATATATTTGAAAGGTATTACATTCATCTCGACTACTTCGATTATGTTATAAATACTGACTTTTTATTGCAATTTATGCATAATGTTTGTTTAGTTTTGTTGGTACTGAAACAGTTCTTGCTGATTGATTAAAATTTAGTGAAAATAATACTCTCTTTGCCACTGTCCATTTATGAATTAAGTTCAAGGATTATCTTCAATTTATATATATATATATATATATATATATATATATATATATATATATATATAGTCACAAAAAAAGCACCACTCAGAGCAAGCACAAGGTTTCATTATATTTACTATTTAAATAAGCTATTCCGTGACATACTGGTATCAACTAGGGATGGCCACAAAGTTCCGGTTCCGGTGGAACCGGTTCCGGACCTGAATCCGAAAACCCGGTTCCAGAACCGGATTTTAGGAACCGGTTCCAGATCTGGTTCCGAAAGCCCCCAAAGACTCGTAAAGGTGGCGCGAAGTTCACCTTCAAAACACTGCATAGAGGATGATGCGCTTGTGAACCCAGAAAATTTTTTTTGGTCCACCAGTGGGTGTTTAGCCAAATGAGTTTGCCAGTTACCCAGTTTGTTTAGCCAAATGAGACAAGCGGCCGCCGCCTGGGCGCCTGCCTGTCGCTTCCACCATTTTATCTAGCACACTGTTCACAGCCTTCCAGCAGCTCTGGTTGAGCGTAGACATGGCTACAAAGTTCCGGTTCCGAGAGGAACAGGTTCTTGGAGATCTGGTTCCAGAACTGGGTCCGAAAAACCGGTTCCGGCCATTCCTAGTATCAACTTGGCGTTTCCAACAACCTTTAAGTTTGGGGAAGATCAGAGCAGTATTTTGCGTTACAGTAGTTCAGATGCTCCCCGTTTGGTGTATCTGTACTCAATATGAGCGTGGTTGAGACTTAAGATGCTTGTTTTGTTTGCTTTTCTGCAGCTTTGTAAAGTGAAATTTTAATAAAAATTACATACTTATTGAATTTTCTTTTTGTTTACGTTGTAAAGTGAAGTGTTTACGTACGGAAGTGCTCCAAGTACACTATAAGACGTTGAAGAATATCATTATTCCCTAGAAACTCGAAATTTGAAAAAAAGTGTGTGACACAGGCCAATGTAAACAAAGACAAGTTATGACTGCGAAGTGAGGGCCTACTCAAATAGACAAATCGCCAAAATTCTATCTTTGGTAGAATAATTCAGAAACAAGAAGAGCCTGGTGTATCTTCTTAATGAGAACGGTGTGGCAGAAAATGAAAACAGCTGCGAGATTGGATCGAGAGGTTTTTCACTTGACTGTATCAGAGTGTCCAAAGGCATGGAATGCAACGGCTATTTAATCTAATTCAAGTTATAACAAAGCTGGATGACTGTTGTAAGACGATTTAATGAAAAGGGTTACATAAGGAAACGCTAAGAAAAGAATCCACATTTAACTGATAAACATGTAAACGCTAGAAGAGAGTTCGTGAATAGACACGGTATATGGAGTGACGAACAGTAGTGGCACGTAATTTTCTTGGATGAGAAGTTTATGATTGTTGTAAATGACAGTTGAATGAAATTTTGGATGAGAAAAGGAGAAAATGTGAAGCCAAAGTACGTTTCCAAAAGAAAAAAAAGATGAAAGTATCATGTGCGGATGCTTTATTTCAAATGGAGTGGAATGAATGAAAATATGGAATAAGCAAGTAAATGCGGCATTTACATTGACATTCTGAACTGAAAGTTACTACAACCATCTGTTGACTATTTCGCAGGTCCTAATTTGAGTTGGTTCATTTTCCAAGACGATAATGCGCCGTGTCACAGCACGGGGTGTAGCGGACTGATTTTAAAGTATGAATTTCCAAAGATTATGGTGGCCACCAAATTCTCCGGATATGAATCCTATATAGAATATGTGGCATATTATGTCACAAAAAGGACATGGGAAGATATATCAGTCTAGGAGACAAATTACACTGTTCAACAACGAAAATGTAAATTGAACAAAATCAGCTAATTCTTATTGATTTTGTGGTGCTGATCACGAATTTGAAAGTTATTTTCGAATATTAGCTCTACTTTTCGTTTTACAGGCATGTCTAATAATAACGCTTTAAAAATAAATATATTCGCTTCGTTTGGGCTAAAATATTACACTGATCCGGCAACACTGGAGAAACTATATGAACGCTTGGTTTCATAGTGTTCCTTATCTCAGTAGTGTTCTGCTGTTGTTAGAAAAGACAGTGCAGTTATCAGCGTTTTGGGTGTGACGTTTGTGTAGTGCAGAACATAAAAATACAACCACAAGTACGCAAAAATACTGGTATTTCGAACGTATATTTTTAAATAGTTGTCGGAACTATTTTAAGTGACATTTTGAGGATTTCAATAAACAAAAATGCCGCGAAATTGTGTAAACAGTGCGGATAGCTTCTGCTACGTGTGTGGGGAAGTGACATTTTCCTCACAAAGGCAGACTATAACACTACTAATAAGAAAAGCCTGTCAATATTACTTGGGTTGTAAAATTGGAGACCAAGATAAACCTTGGTCACCCCACATTGTGTGTAACACTTGTGCCAGCAATCTAAGAAATTGGATTAATGGGAAGGGGCGCTCAATGCCTTTTGCAGTGCCCATGATTTGGAGGGAGTCAAGCGACCACATCAGAGACTGTTATTTTTGTATGGTTCCTTCCGTCAAGAAGGGAATTTCCACGAAGAAGAAGCGGGCCTTGATCTATCCTAACATTCCTTCTGCAATGCTCCCTGTTCCACATGGAGAAGGACTACCTGTTCCTGACCCACCTAAAGAATACGATCTTTTTTCTGATGATGATCAAGAAGTTGAAGCTCCTGAATCAAGCACTTCGAAGGACCCTACGTTTGTTGTAGAAGAACCTCCATGTGAATCACATAGACTTACTTAAGAGGAACTAAGTGATCTAATCAGACTTGGACCTCTCGAAAAGCAAAGCCGAAATTTTAGCGTCACGCTTAAAGCAGTGGTATTTATTGCAGGAAAAAGTAAATATTTCAGTGTATCGGAATAGAGAGATGATGTTCACTTCATTTTTTACTATGGAAGACACACTTGTGGCATGTACAGATGTAAATGGTCTCATGAGGGCACTTAAAATTAATTACGAACCTACGGAGTGGAGGCTCTTTATAGATTCGTCCAAGGTGAGTTTAAAGGCAGGGCTTTTACATATCGGAAATGAACTTCCTTCAATTCCTGTAGGTTACGCAGTTTATATGAAGGAATCTTATGAAAACTTGAAACTTTACTTCAAGCCATTAAATATTACGATTTTCAGTGGCTCATTTGTGGCGACCTTAAAGTAATAGCACTGTTGCTAGGTATGCAGTTAGGGTATACAAAGTATTGTTGCTTTATATGTGAATGGGACAGTAGAGATCGTGGATCTCATTACCGCAAAAGTGATTGGAGTACCAGAGAAACTCTTCAGCCGGGAGTGAAAAATGTGCAGCATGAACCACTGGTAAATCGTAACCGAATTTTGCTTCCCCCTCTACATATTAAATTAGGTCTTATGAAAAGTTTTGTTAAGAGCTTGAACCAAGAAGATAAGGCCTATAAGTACCTAAGAGGATAATTCCCTTGATTAAGTGATGCCAAAGTTAAAGAGGGTGTTTTCATAGGGCCACAGATTAGCCAACTATTCAAAGATAACAAGTTCAACGAAATTCTTCAAGGTGAGGAGAAAGCTGCGTGGGAAAGCTTGAGGAGTGTTTGTTCACAGTTCTTGGGAAGACACCGAGCAACAAATTACAAACAACTGGTAGCAAAGTTGTTATTGTGCTACGAAAATCGTGGTTTCAATATGTCTCTGAAACTCCACTTTCTTCATTCACATCTAGACTTCTTTCCCGAAGATTGTGGAGCAGTAAGTGACGAACATGGTGAGCGTTTCCATCAAGATATTGCAGCCATGGAGAAGAGATATGAGGGAAAGTGGAGTTCTAACATATTGGCCGACTACTGTTGGACTATTGCAAGGGATGCTCCAGATGTAACTTACAAAAGGCAAGCCAAGCGAAGACGCTGAAAATAAAATAAACATAATCCTGTACAAGAGATCACTTGAAACTTTTGTCTACGTTGTAGTGTAGTTCTTGCACAAAAAGATATTTGTACATATTCTTCATGTTTTGATGTTAATAATGATTTTTATTACGAAATTGTTAATGTTTAACTTGACCACGGTTACTTTATTTTCTGTATCGCTGTGAAACTGGTATGTGCGCAATTTTGAAAAAGGAAGTACAAGGGTATAGAAAGCTATAGGTTAGGGTACTTCTTAACTCCCCAGCTTATCACATCACAGTGAAATAGATAAAAAAAAAAGTGAAATGTAGGTTTTTACAAGGATTTTGCTTAAATGTTCTATAAATATTAATACATTTGTATATATACAGCTACTGTTGTACAAGGGCGTTTTTTTTTTCACAACCTGAGCTAAGAAAATTCTTCAATTATCATTTCCTTTCATATTATGCTTAAATGAATGTAAAAATCGCAATTTCAAAGAATTTACATACTTTCGATCAAAATTTGTTGAACAGTGTTATTGAGGAACTGGTTCGAATCTGGCACCTCGAACTGGATATTACATTAAGTGAAACCCTTGTGAACATCATATCCCGTTAGTTTGCAGCATACCCTTTGGGGATTCTATGGTACAATTTGTATCATACGGGTGTTTCATGGTTCATTGCGTTATAACTCTTCTATTTGAACTTTTTCGTCCGTTTTTTTTTGTTTTGTTTTTCAAGTCCAGAGGCATTGTAGAAGACGTTACGTATGGTTTCACACCTTCCTGCGTCCAGACATAGGGGTGATGACGTCATAATTTTAAAATATATATTTTTTCTTATGAAGCCTATGTTCATTATTTTTGGCGGGCTTATTTTTGCACGTAGAAGATTGAAATTGTGCACAAACATTCAGTCCACCGAGCAGTATTTACCAGATTTTTTTCCCAGATTTCTGTGTTAAAACAGGGGGGTCCAGAGGGAAACCTTTTTTCGGGATTTTCCCGCCTTAGATACATGATGGAGACATGTGGATGGTACCGACTGAAAGGCAGTTCTATTCTGAAGAGATTGGCGGATTATAATCCTAGGGTAAATAGAGATCTCAGGATTTGTTTTTTTTTTTTTTTTTTTTTTTTACCTGAGATCATGGTGTTTTGCGGTAATTTGGGGCATTGTAGGGATTCTTGATAAAATTTCTCCCGCCCTTACTATTCAAGATAGAAACTTGAAATTTGCCACACACATTTAGTCTACCAAGTACTATTTATCAGATTTTTTGAGATCTCTACGTTCACACAGGGCCGCTCCAGAGAGGCCCAAAGTGTGAAAAAATTTTCCCTCCGAAATTTTCCATTTGACATCGATTTGCCCTCTTCTGGTATATGGTATGGGCATGCAAGAGGTACCATTTAAAAGCCAGCTTCATTCTGAAGAGAATGAGGTATGAACCATGATCCTAGGATAAATAGTGACGATGCAGTAGCTGGTTGACTGAAAGTCTAAAAAATACCCCAAAACTCTGAATCCCTAAAGGGTTAAGAGCTGCCCTTGACGGTGTAACAAAAGACTGAAGTGTCATAAAGATTGTGGTGGAAACAATTTTTTTTATTTACTTTCAATAATTTACGTACAGTTTTGCGATATACTTTGTACAAAGAGTGTGATAAAAAAATTCATTACATTTAATTTTTGGATTATAAGGTCCCTTAATGTATAAAACTCAGCGTTTTCATGCAATTTTCATATATGTACTACAGTAGCACAACATAAACATTAGAAAACTATTAAAAGATGAGTTGAATAGTGTGTGACCAACGAGGTGTATAAAATAGGACTGGAATTAACAATATAACAGTTTTTTCAAAGTGGTGCTATTTCTTTGTGACAGACTATATAATATGAAGTTAATTTATAATTCGATAAAGCATTCCACGGATCTCCAATTTATTCTACACCTTGGAATTGAAATGTCAACAATTAAAGAGTGAATCCTTTCACCGGAATATGCCGTATGTTTTAAATATGTTCCGTAATTAGGTGAAAATACGAACATATTTGCAAAAGCATATTGTATTGTTCCAGGTTAAATACAACTCGAGTAGTCTGAGAGATTCTACCAGACATAAGGACTTCGCTAGAGTCCATTCCTTATCGGTTTGAGTCAGCACAACGCAAGATTTGCGTCATAGTAGTTTGCGATAGCCCTCTTAATCGTAATAATTACTTCTTACATTTCTTGCGTTGCGATCTGCAAAGTTTGCGGAAACCGTTACGGAATGTGACCCTAGGAAGCGTGCTTCACGGCGTTGCTATAAGACATCGTAGGGAGTACCTCAATAATATCAGTTAAGAATTGTTCTTGATTAGATTACTGTAAAATGTTTTAACAATAGTAATATAAAAAGTAATAATAATTTCACCCTAATTCTTCGAAATTAACTTTCGAGATATATACCTCCCAACAAGAGCTCCTTGCTTTCAACTACTATAAGCATTATTCTCTACTTGAGCGAAAAAACACAGCACCACTAATATATAACATAAGGGCCGTATATTAAATAGTCAGAAAATCCTGCTGCTGAAACAGTGGTAATTAAGCGAACACACAGCAAGCTTTTGCTTTCGAAATTCATTGCTTTTATCAACAAGAAAAAAAATCATCGAATTTTAAACATTGATGATGTAAAATTAAACCAATGTGTCTCCAATAAGTACCCAAAAGAATTCCATCATTACTTATATTATCTGGCACCAGTGAACGCTCTACACTTATCTGGCAACACCGCACTATTCCTCCAGCGCTTAGCATAACACCGTAAAGACGTTTTGTTTAAATGTTTTTGTAATTTCCGATTGTTTGAAAATGCTTCATGTTTAAACTCGAAACGTTCATAAAAAGTAAGTAACAATTCTTTTTCAGGAAATACAGGGATAAGCAATTGTATTTTTTAAATATGGCGAAGAAGAAGAACGAGGTACGTTAAATTTATATAAACTTTCATCTAGGTTAAAATTATTTATTAAAGGGGGGCAACCAAATTAAATCGGCGAAAGCCGGTAATTATAAAGAGAACTGTTCTTTGACCAACGCACACGCATATGTCGGAATACTTGGAGTAAGGTTGCAACTTACTTTAATTTCGATTGGTGTCAACATTCAATTTTTATATTGCTGTGGCAGATCAACACCGATAGACGATATCCTTGAAGGTGACCTCACCTCACGTATTCAACCTTTTCTTATTAGAAGGTCCTGACTTATCCAGCGTACAGCATTAACTTGTCTATACGAGTGGTGACTGAAAAGTTTTGAGCCTTGAAGAAACTATAAGAAGTACAGATTTGGTAATACCAAGGTGACCAGAACATTTACTTTCCAAAACGGGACGCATACGAATCGGCGACTGGGGTCGGGGGTATATGTCTGACTTCCACATTGCATTTTGGGACTCAGTAGTGTTTTCAATTTACAAAATGTACAAGTAAGAATGATAACACAGTTTCTAACTTAAATACAACCCAACAATACTTTTAACTACTTGAATACTCAGAATTCCAACTCAATTTCCACTTGAAGCACAGAACACTCAATTCCCATTTGAACATTCAGAAGTTCCAGACACAGCTGAACCTTCCCAATAAGTGTTGGTACGGAAGAGTGTAGAATTTGCGTTGACCATTTATATTTTGAATAATAATTACTTGACACCTGGGTCATTTTTGCTTAAAAACGGGACATTTAGGCGTCCCGTTTGAGAATCAGATAAAAATGGGACAACGGTGGAAAAAAGGGACTGTCCCGGCTGAAACGGAACATCTGGTCACCTTGGGTAATACCTTTATTTTTCAACATAATCTTCTAGGACAGCAACATCTTGCTCCAATGGTGCTGCAGTTCTCTTATCCCAGTAGAAAAAAATCTTTAGATTGTGACCACAGAAATGTCTCCACAACTGTCATGACGTCATTATCGCTTGCAAAAGTCGTCCTGTTAGAACCTTTTTAGATTAGAGAACAAGTGAGTCTGAGGGGGATAGGAATGGGGTGGATGAGGAAAGAGTTCAAAGCCGCATGAATAGTAGCCATGGCAACTGCTGATGTGTGGCCGGGAGCATTGTCATGATAGAGAATGACTCTGGACATCATTTGTGGTTTTTTTCTTGAATTTGCACTCGAAATTTTTCCAAAAGGTCACTATAGTATTGTCCTGTGATGGTATGACCCCTTTGCAGGTAAGCAATTAATATCACACCTTGGGAATCCCAAAAAACAGAGACCATTACTTTGCCAGCGGAGGGGATCCACTTTTGTCTTCTTTGTGGTAGTGGAGGAGGGGTGCTTCCATTGTTTGGATTGCTGTTTTGTTTCTGGCTGGTAATGATGTACCAAACACTCGTCCATAGTGATGAATCGATAGAGAAAATCGTCCACATCACGCTCTAACAGTTTGAAATTGTGCACTTATAGGAGGTACCGAGTGCGTTTTTGTTCGGGAGTCAGAAGACGTGGGGCCCATAGAGTAGAAACTTTTGATAAACCAAGCTCATTCTTCATAATTTTTCAGAATATGATCTGCTCACTCTTTTGATATTCCCAGCCTGTCTGCTATCTGTCGAGTTAACAATTCGATATTCCATGATCATATCATGAACCAGTCCAATGTTTTTGGTGGTGGTAGCACTTGTTGGTCTCCCAGATCTTGGCTCACCTTCAACACTACCTAACACGCTTGAATTTCTGCACCCATCTTTTGATGGTGGCATGTGAAGAGGCAAATTCACCTACGGTATTGACCACATCCTGGTGGATCTCAGACTCCGACATTCCTTTTAATTGCAGATACTTTATGACTGACTTGTACTCAATTTTTCCATTTTCCCAACTTCTGTGATCTCACTTCAAGAGCCTGTAAAAGACAAAAGGAATTACTTAGAACCAAGAGCTTGATAGACATTAATATCAAAGGTTGTACTATTCTATAATTATTCTATTCTAGATTCTCGTTTTCTGTGTTAGGCTCAAAGCTTTTCAGTCACCCGTCGTACATTTTGACAGTGTTTGGAAAGTCGGAGAAATATTTAAGGTTTAATGTTTTCGGTCAGTGATTCAGCATGGCTGCTTCTGTCACATGTATTATACGGGTAATGTTAGAGGGCAGTTGACGTATGAATATTTAGTTTCCTGTGCCGGCTTTCACTGTTTCATTTGATAGGCCCTTACACTTTAAAGTAAGTTAACAAAATAGGAAAAATAGATTATACGTATGTACAGTGGCGTATTTAGAGGGGGCTTCCGGGCTTAAGCCCCCCTGAAATCTTACTATAGTAAAGTATATAAAATATCTTGCAGAATTTTCACATTTTCAGGCAAAGCATCCCCTGAAACAAAATCATAAATACGCCACTGCGTATGTACTATCAAAATGAATTATATTAAGTAGTTCATGTTAGTCTGGAGATATTAAAACCTTCCATATAAATGCACTAGATGACTATAATAGTTTTGGAGTACTGTTCACAAAGTGGTATAGATTCTGAGCGAAGACGTCGGGTTACATATAATTAAATTTCATATATCAGGAGGAGACACATGAAGCTTTCATTCAATAAGTAACTTCCGAGACCAGTAATCTTTTACGAAAAGTCTGGAATTAGATTTGTGGATAGCCTATGAATATACAGGGGTTGTACAAAAAATCTAAAAACACTTCATACAGGACACGTAAGTTTGGCCCTCCACTGTACAACACATGTTGCGGTTGTCGATCGTTTTTTGTTTTCAATGTGTCATGTGGACCTTCTTCTTCCGTCAGCAGTAACCCGTTCATCTGTGAGTGTCGTGGTGTGAAAGTGGTGTAGTAAAATGGGCGAGCTGACAGACTTCCAAAGAAGCATGATCATTGGTGCCCGTCTGGTTGGAGCTTCAATGGCATCAGTGGCGAACATTGTGGGGGTATCGAAAGGCACTGTGTCTAATGTCACGAGGGCATACACAATTCATGGACAAACAACGTCTGCAAAGCACAACAGCGGTCGACAGACAATCCTGTCAAATAGGGACCGGAGGCATTAAAACGGATTGTAGCAGCTAAAAAGAAGACCACTGCAATGAACATTACGTCTGAACTCAATTCCGGCCTACAGAACCCGGTTTCATCGAAAACTGCATAAAATGAAAATTAATGGCAGGCCGCTATCGCCAAACCCCTGGTCACAGCAGTAAATGCGAAGAGGCGTATCCAATGGTGCAAGGACTCATGAGCAGTGGAAACACGTAATGTCGTCCGATGAATCGATCTTCACCTTGTTTCCAATAACCGGCCGTGTTTACGTATGAAGAGCACCGTCGCAGGCCTATGATAGTGTCTGCTCCCAACTGTAAATCATGGGGGTGGTTCTGTTACAGTATGGGCAGCGATGTCGTGTTTTTCTGCAGGTCTCATCATAGCCCTGCATGGAATGATGAATGCTAAGGCGTATGAGGCCATTTTGGGGGACCAGGTTCTACCCATGGCCCAAATATTGTTTCCTGATGGTGATGGCATCTACCAAGATGATTTGGCACCCTGTCACGCTGCAAAAACGGTGAAATTATGGTTTGAGGAGCATGACTAGGAGCTATCACACCTCTCCTGGGTCCCTCAATCACCAGATCTGAACATCATTGAGCCATTGTGGTCTGAGTTTGAAAGGCGTGTTCGGTTTCAGAGCCTGCCTTACTAAAAATAATACAAAATATACCATTTTTTTTCTGCTTGTTTATTCATCAGTGAAAGGATATAATCAAATGCAAGTCACCACAATCATAGATAATGCTATTCTACAACGGAAAATATGAACCTGAAGAATGTTCAGTGTTGCCATCCATAGAAATTAGTGTTGCCAGAAAAACAATTTCCCTCAAATCTAAATTAAGGCAGCGAATAGAGGAACAAACTCAACTGCATTTGGTTACGTATCATATTGTTTTGGTTTCCTGTGAACTACTTTTTAAATAATAGTTGTATTTAGTTTGTAATAAACAAAATAGTTTTAACACGCAGTTATTAAAACTAAATAATAATGTTAATTAAAAAGTAGTTCACAAGAAACCAAAACAACATGATACGTAATCAAATGCAGTTGAGTTCATTCCTCTACTCTGTCTTAACTTAGATTTTAGGGAAATTGTTTTTCTGGCAACACCGTAATTTCTATGGATTGCAACACTGAACATTCTTCAGATTCATATTTTATGTTGTAGAATAGCATTATCTATGATTGTGGTTACTTGCATATCATTATCTTCTTTCACTGATGAATAATGAAGCAAAAGAAAAATTGTAAATTTCGTATTATTTTTAGTAAGGCAGACTCTTAAGGAACTGGAGCATGTTTTGGAGGAACAATGGCACAAAATTCCATACACCACGATTGAGGAGCTGTATACGTCCATTCCACGTCTGATACAAGCTGTTTTGGACGCAAAAGGAGGCCCCACACCATACTAGGTATGATTTTCACACTTTTGCAAACGTTTTAGATTTTTTGTCCACACCTGTATTAACTGGACAAGCACCGAAATGGTTATTGTGGGTAGTACAAAGATTTTGTCTTATGACCAAGGTGATCACAATCTTGAATTCCACCTTGAATCCAACTATATTTTTGAAGGAAGAGGAATCACTTGCTATATCGATGAATCATAGTAAAAGCTCAGTAAAGCGATGGTAGCATCTGGACTTACCTAAACGCAACAATCTGATTGGAAATAACTCTAATGGTGTGCTCGAAATGTTCTTTCTCGGGTCTGTGAGTGTTATGAACTTCTTCCAATCTGCATGTACCAGAAGTAGAACATTAGGTTGAATATTATAACATGCTTTGTGAATTTACTGCAATAGGTAAGAAACCACCCGGTTTTGCACATCATAAACAATCAGGTGACCCCATAAGTGGAAATCAAAATGATGAGAGGACGGAGGAACGTATTGGGTACTCAGGTGTTCTCCGATGACCTATCCACATTCCAAGGAATTGCATTTCGTTCTACTTCCGATTGCATTGTTGTTGTGGGTCAGGATGTCATATAGAAGAATGGATAAATGACCCATCACATGAAAAGCACTACTGGCATAACAAACTGATCTAATAGCTGTTGATATTTTACATTAGAAATAACCTAAGTGAAGAATGGTCTAATGAACCTATATTCCGTACGACAAACAGGATTTTTCCTTTCCGCGGCTGCACCGTTCCCTTCAGGTAAAATCTATTGCCACTATTGTTTTATCTGAGAGTTTTCTATATCAATCATTATATCGCACGAACCTCATCCCGTTTTTTAAAAATTGAATTGCATCAAGATATTTGATTATGTGACAAACTTTGGTTCTCACCCACTGTAGCCACATCACTGTCCTATCAACATATGCATATTCTATCCTGTTTGCTACAGCATTGTTTCCAGACTTCTTGATTATTATACGTGAGCAACGTTGCGGCAAATCAGTTTACTGAATACACTAGAGATGCAAGTAATTAGTAAGTTGTCTGGTAGTCAAACGAAGTCAGGAATTGGCATTAAAAAGTTTCGAGTCTAGTTTTGTAATAGGTAGCAGCACAAGGCTGCACACACAGACACAGGGAGCACCGACCTTCATAAGTCAGTGTGCTGTGAGACATCGTCCCCTGTATGTGGGGAGCTGTGCAGGCATCACTATTCTAACCACTTGCGTTACTACGTCTGCGATTTCATCATAGGTAGCAAGTTGGAACAACGAGTAAACGTGAAATTCTGTGTGAAACTCAGCAAATCCACTACAAAGACGTTTGACATGATTGGTCAAGTGCACGACGAGGCTGCAATGAGTTCTTCGAGTTATCTTGAGTGGCACACACGCTTCAAGAATATAAAATCACTGGAAAACGACCAGAGTTCACGACGACCTTCCATGAGCACAACGCCCGAAATGCTTGTGCATGAATTTCGTAGAACAAACCACAACATTGCTGTCATTGTCTGTGTGTGATACGGAACAATGAGGTCAATCCTTACGTGTGATTTGAGCATGCACCGTATTGCTGCCAAGTTCGTCTCCAGGCTGCTGACCCTGGAACAGAAGGAACGCCGCGTTGAAGTCTGCCAAGAACTCCGTCAGCGTGCTGTGAATGATCCGTCCCTCATGTCGAGTACCATTACCGGTGACAAAACTTGGATGTAAGGGTACGACCCTAATATAAAGCAACAGTCTTTACAGTAGAAGATTCCACATCTCCACGACCGAGAAAGGCAAAGCAGCTCCACAGCTCGACGAAGTGTATGCCCATCGTTGTTTTCGAGATTTGCGACATTGTAGATTCACCTATTTCGTCCCCAACGGCCAGGCTATCAATAGCGAGTTCTTCTGTCAGGTCTTGAGGCGTCTGAGGGAGGACATTTGGTGAAAGCAACCGGATCTGTGGGGCACGCAAAACTGGTTGCTCCTCGACGACAATCCCCTGTCACCGTGTTGTTCTCAGACGTGCATTTCTCACTAAAAACAAGAGTATCACATTACCACACTCACCTACTCACTAGATTTGGCTCGTGCGGACTTTGGTATCTTCCTGAAGCTGAAGATTCAACTCAAAGGTCGCCGTTTGGACACCATTTCGGAGATCCAGGACTAATCGCAGAAGATGTTTGACACGCTTCGAAAAGAAGACCCAGGATACATTTCAGGATTGACAGAAAGTCCGAGAGCTCTGTATTGTTATAGAAGGCGACTATTTTGAAGGTGATAATGTCTAAACATAGTCAAAGTATTTTCTTCTAAACAGATTTAGTCTCGAAACGTTTTGATACCATCTCGTACTTTCAGATTTTCTTCACTCTAGCTTACGAATTTCTAGTTTGTGTACTCTAGGACAATAGAGAAAATTAATTGATCCCATTTCTCCTACTCTAGACTTTATATCCTCACCTAGCTCTACTTGAATGTGCTCTTAAACAGCTCCTACTCTAGACTTAACAATCTATCTGTCTCTGCTACATAATAAGCTTTTGCTACTACTTTCTGCGTATATAAAGTATTAAACACATCCTTTCGTTAGTGCTCTGGATAACTATGAAGTAAACCTTTTATTGTTGCTATATACATTCTTCATTATGTAAAAAATCATTAAAGTTTATTTCAAAAATGTATCTGTTATAAAGCATTATATACAGGGTGGATTATTTATCTTGGTACGCTGATATAACTTTTAAGTTAGAAGATGAACAACGCTGAAATTCTGTACCATGCAAATTTCGATAGAAGGAGACATTGTTTGACATACCCTGTAATACCCAAAAGTTAACAGTGTTGCCAACCCATTATAGTGTCATTTCTCTCAGGTGATACTACGTTAGGTTATTGCGAATTTCAAATCTGCATGTAAACGAAAAACTTACAATACCATGCAGTGTTGCATACCTTGTCATGCAGTGTTGCATACTAATGACGCTACAGTTATCACACATTTGTCATGTAGTGTTGCAAACTAATAATGTTCCAGTATCACAAGCATTGAAAAAACAACCAAATGTTGGAGGGTTCTACAAGAGTAATAGCGCAAGTGAAACGGACGGGTTAATGCACACCCTAAGTACTATATCAAATAATACGATCATCATATGATGTATTTTCAACAAGAAGAAACAGTAACGGAGAATTGAAAAATGTTACTTTTTCAAAAGACTTATTTCGAAAGTATTTTTAAATGAGTATCATCGAATCACGTTCATGGTTTGTAATAGACATAAGGATGTTAACACCGTTTACAAAGGATTTGTTCAAATATAGGATTTGTTCAAATATCTTTGCAAAAGTAGGTAAAATTGATATAAGCGTATTTATTTATTTCGTGTTTATCATTGGTTTTTGGTATTGGGCAAACTATAGATGATTTCCATTTATCCGGAAAAACGCATATTTTTAAAGCGAGGTTGAATGCAATCCTTAGCGGATATGTAAACGCATCTATACAACCCTTTATGATATATGGAGGTATTCCATCAGGGCCAACAGCAGTTCTGAGCTGTTGCAGTTTTTTGATTGCCATTTCTACTTCAGATTGAGTGATTTCCTCAATGCTAAGTGAGTGTAGTTTGTCATTTACATAAGTTAATAAATTGTTTGTAGGAATGTCAGTAACACCTGTATGTGGCACATATACTGACAAGAAATACTGTGCAAAAGCATTGGCTATTTCATCATTATGATAAAGTTCGTGTCCCTCATAATTTAATTTCCCCCAAGGAAGATACTTAGTCTCTTTATTATAAAGTTCCACAATTCATTAGTATTGTCATTAATGTTATTTTCAGAATCTTATATGAACACTCTGTATGCCAGCTTAATTTCTTTCTTTATTTCCCTATGCAATTCATTGAATTTATTGAGATAATTTACTTCTTTATTACATTTGCATTTTTTTATGATACCTTGCTTTAGTTTTAATTTTTTTGATAATTTCATTGGTAAGCCAGCACGGATAAGCTGTTCTTGAGTTGTTTTTAAGTGGCACGCATTTGTCCAATACACTATAAATAATATAATAGATTATCAACTAGGTCATTGGCTTTTCATAGTTCTTTAGGCAGTTCCAGTCAATAGAGAATTCAAGATACAACCCCTTTCCTAAAATTATATCATGATATATTAGTTTTTTTTTTAATCTTCGCGGTCCCCTGCTGCATCACGTTTATTAGTAAGAATGGATGGTATACATCTTCTGGAATTAGTGGACAATATTCCCTACTGACTTCTGTATTCGTTATATTAGACAGAACTAGATCTAATGTACGATTATTTTCGTTCGTCACATTATTTAATAATTGCAGATTATAATAAGACATAAATTCATATAAATTCTTACACATAGAAGAGCTTGTTTCAAAATTAAATCCCGTACCGTGTATTTCCGATAAATTGAAATCACCGATTAGGGGAACAGGACAACCTTGAGGACAATTAATTTCAAGGCGAGTGAATAAATCATTATACAATTCAATATTAGAGCCCGGTGAGAAATAAACAACACAAATATATATGGTTCCCCCCCACTGTTTATTTTGATAATCAAGCAGTCATAATTATCATCACACCTGTCCAATAAGAACATGCAATGTTTAGTTATGGCTGCAATAAGAACACCCCCACCTTGTTTTACAGGTTTTGGCACAGTTACTGCCCTGTCTCAACATAGTATATCTGTTATCAAATAACTCAGCATCATAATGAGATTCGTTAACCCATGTCTCAGTGATTGCAATTAGATCATAATTGTTAGTTAATACACCACAAATCACAGAGTATGTCAATGTCCCCTACCGGTATTTATATGCACAAAATTTCAGCGGATTTTGTCCATAAGTTTAAATGTTACAAGTGCGTATCGAGATAAATGGTCCACCCTGCATATCATTAAAATAATGTAAATTTCAGATTTTAAAATAGCTGCCTTTAATGTTTTATAGATCAAATCTGAGCCAATGATGACTCGATCTCCCAGATGCTCAAAATGTAATGTGAAATTTTTACGGCCCGAAGACTTGCTCAATCATCAGAGACAAATTCACTCTGGTAAAAATGCCAAGAAGAATAAACTTCATCAATGTAATACTTGTTACAAAGTATTCACGCAAAGCAGCAATTTGAGTGCCCACATTAGAATACACACAGGTGAAAAGCCCTACCGATGCTTTTACCGCCTATGTCGCAAAAGCTTTACCCAGTTAAGCCATTTGCAACAGCACAATAGGATTCACGTGGGGCAGAAACCATTCGTATGTCCCAAGAAGGCTTGTGATAAGAAATTTGTTCAGATGAGTCATCTCCAACAGCATATGAGACATCATACCGGGGAGAGGCCATACGTATGCATGGAATCATCATGTAATAGAGCATTCGGTCAACTCTCTGGTCTTCTACAGCATTACTACTACTCACATATGCCTGATGCGAAATATGATTGTAGTGAATGCTACCAACGGTTTCGTTTAAAATCAGAACTTCGACATCATGTAAAATCCCACAGGAAGAAATATGAATGTAACATATGTGGTAAAGTTTATTCTAGCAACACGTACCTGATGAAACATACACAGCAACATTATAATCGAAATCCTGAAACCATATTTTTTCCTATGAAAGTTAGAGATATTGTAAAAATTGAAAAAGTCGAAAATGATATGATAATATGTAAAGTTGAAAATGATGACAATATAATATGTTAAGCTGAAAGTGATGGCATTTAAAACAAGCTTGAGTTATCCTTGTTTTGAATAACTTATTTTATAGTGGTATATGTAATATTTTCAATTATATTTTTTTAAATCATTTTACGGAAATAGATAGGTTACCCTTTTATTACTTATACAGAAAACCTTAGAATTGGAGAAAATATGAAGCAAAATATTAGAAGCCACATTTGTTATAGCAAACACTATTTTTTCATATAATCTCGTATAATATTCGTTAAGTACTACTGAAGCAGTGTTGGTATATACCATAAAAAATTCCTTGACTAGAGTAATATCAGTCGCATCATTTATATAATCAGCACACATTTAGCCGAGTTTAGAAAATTGATATTTATTTTGTGATATCTGCGGTTACAAACTTGGTTATTATGAGACAGAATAAATGATAAATTTAAATGAAACTAGGGCCTTCTGAGTAACTTGTATGAAACTAGGGCCTTCTGAGTAACTTGTATTTACTTTCGGAAGATGATTGATACAATCATAGTAACCAATGGTATAAACACTTCCGCCTTTAAATAGAAACTAAGATACTTCATATGTATTTCTCCTGATATATAAAACGTAAAAGTTATTACAGTAATATTATTCCATGAAAATACGCAAAAGTAGAAAATTATTAAACTGTTACTTCCCGTAGAACTTAAGAAAAATATGTAAACAAGTTTAACATTACTTTAAATATTATTTACAAGCCATATTTAGAAAGACTTTTTGTCGTAGGAACTTGGCTATATACGGAATTTAACACAATAAAAGTCTACCGAATTAGGACAAATGTTTAAAGTAGAAGTAGCCATATTAGTTTTAGGTTTCCATTCTGATAAATATTTTTGTGTTTTTTTTTTATTTAGAAGTATAGAGGTACATTAAATATCTTAACGTTTAAGAGCAGGAAAATCCCAGTGTAATTTCAATCCTTAGATTGTATTATCTCCGAACATCATTCTATTTGGAAGATTCATCTCAGTTCCTTTGTAATACTTATAACTTTATACATATCGCATTTTCAGACAAGTTAAATAACTCACTTCTGATCTCTGAATAACTTTAATTCGCGTTCGAAAAATGCAACCAAAGAAATGCCATGGCAATCGGTTCAAACCTTAGATACCCCAAATAACTAAAATGCCTTAGGTACCACGTGTGGAAAGGTATATGTAACATTCTAGTAGCGACTGAAACCATATTGTTCAGGTTAAAAAGTTAACAATTGTGCAAAACAAACTATTAAGCTCGAAAGTAAAATCTAGTGAGATGTCATATTCACATGTATTCCAGTTCTGGTGTCACTCGTAATAGTTATTATTTATGTGATTATTCTTGGTTAAGTAGTGATGTCCACTATTCGTTATACAACTACATAAATACCTGTAGTGTCTTCTGTTTATTATTTTCTTGCGATACTAGTGTCAGTAGTGGAAGAATCACATTAATCAGTCTGATTTGCATGACTAGAATCACATTGCACTTGTGAATCATGATTATGATACTTTGTTTAATGTATGAAATGCTACTATTGGTGTGTTTAATTTCAACTATATTGAATTTTGATGATACATTTTTCATTTCGTATGATAGTTTATTCGCAATGTGATAAAGTCATGCTTTTCTTTACAATAACGTGGACTATTGCGAACAATGTTAATTAATCCACTCGGTCTCTTTCTGTGTAAATATAATTTTTATGGAGGTAGTAGAATTCGAACTTAATTTTCAAAAATAATTTCTTCATAAAAAGTAAGAACACTTGGTATTACCAGTACAGAACCACACATCTATGTGCGTAAGTAATAGCTATTCACAGTGACATTGTTGAGAAATTACCAGTAATACTTTCAAAAGTAAATTCAAAATTAAAATGACTGTTTTATTATAGATATATGGGAACTATAAATATATTAAGATATTGAATAGTAGTTCTTTCAATTTTTTCATAAATTTGCGTTGATTTAAATTAGGTATGGACATTTTTTCTTATTTTCTGGTTCGTGCTTTAATTTTGTCATGTCATATGTACACATTTATCGTTATATATATATATATATATATATATATATATATATATATATATATATATTAGTTAATTTACAAAAGTTACCTTGAAGCATACTCTTGGACATAATTTACATAATTGTACAAAAATAACAAATTTTAAGTTTTTAATCAGCATCTCTGCAAGAATTATCTAAACACATAAGGAAGCAAACATATTGGAGATAGAATATCATTACTCATGTCAGTTCAAAAACTTTTTCTGTGAAATAACCGTTGCTATGTATGGAACGCAATATATAACAAAGAAATAAGAGCTAAAAAATAAAAAATAGTTTTCATTAAAAGAGACTACTATGATTGCGTACCAAAAATAGAGTTCTGAAAAATCTATCTCCATGTGGTAAGTTCAATATTATCAGCATATGATTTAAGTTTCGAATCCTAATACGGAGAAAATATCAAATAAAAAAGTGTGTAACATTTCTAGTAAAACCTATTGTAGCAACATGAATATATTAAAGCTTGAACATAATCACTATAATAAAAATCTTGAAACAGTAATTAATGGTTTTTGTAAAGTTGAGAAATTGAAGAAATCAAAATTCATTATTATTTATGCTTAGTTATTCATAAAACAAATGTGAAGCAAGAAGAATTAATTTACTATTATATTTCAAAACGTACTCGGAAACTTATTTTGAAATTCTGCAACCGAAAGACTTTCGGTATGGTTTCTTTAAAAATTTCTAGTCGCTTTGTATACTTCGAAGTTAGTGTATTTTACTAACGTTAGTGTGAAATATTTGACAGATTAAAAAAATTAAACACTAAAAGTTCTTTTTTAAAATATCTTGCTCCAATTTGTTGGTTGTGTAATGCATACGTTGGGTTTTCTTGAAATTAGCAATGCAATAAATTCTGTAATACATTTACATTCGAAACTCACTCAGATTACTTTAAAATCACTTTATGGAAAATTATGTTCATATTGATTTTTATCGGCAAAAAGGTTACCAAAAGAAATTCTTTCTTTTAGAGAGCATATACTGTGGTTATACTTTGAAATACGTGTATTCATGTGTATTTTATAATGATTTTACATGCATTTATATGATTGTTTTTTCCTAATCATATCGAAAAAACAAAAATATTCGTAAAATAGTGAAAACAGTCGATGGATGCGGTATTCCCTACAAGAAACGAATAATGGTTGTGAATCTAGTTGAAAATATTACCGTAGTAGAATGTTCAAACCTTTTGATACGAGGTCAATTTTTTATGTTGGTCATTTTTTGCTCTTAAAAATAAAAGTAGTTACCTTATCATGTGACAGTTCAATATTAATGCGACGAACTTAGGCAGATAACCAAACCAGGGTGTAATTTATTTTTTTAAAGAGCAGAACCAGAACCTTAAAACTAATAGCACTCTGTAACAAGTAATACATATATTATTTTTTAAAAAAGAAAATAAAAAAGATATGTTGGAGCTAAAAAATTGTGTATCAAATGAAAATTAACTTCAAATTATTCATGGTTGAAGGAGTCGACTTCTGTATTTGAAAATTTAATATTGAAAAGACGCGATAGGTTTAAGGCGTTCGTGAACGCCTTTACAGTTACCACTGACATTGTTGAAACGTTGAACAATGCTTTTTTTGTGTTCATACTTTTTACGACACAGTCTGTCATAAAGGTGCAGCATTGTTAATGCATTTTATTGTCAGCCGGCATTGCTTCTAAAGCCCAATGTAACTATCACACCAGTCTTACGAAATTCCACCCTATTCATTTTACACCTTAATCCACTTCAAGCTATCACGTCTGCTCAATATTCAACTTTAAAATGTCAGTCGCTTCTGCATCAAGAGGAAAATTGCACTCGTCACACAATGACGTGGAGCTGAGTAGAACATTTGATAGTTAAATATTGGGCAGGGGCGATGGCTTTGAGCGGGTTGCAGTTAAATGGAAAATGGATAGAATACCATTTTGTAAGAGTACTATAGCAGTTGCAATGGATTTTTGAAGCAGTGTCAGCTAACAATGAAATGGTGTCTGGACAATAGTTCCACGTTTAATTTCTTTCAAAATAATTACGTAAATAGAAAACAAACACGTTGTTCTACGCTTCAACGAGGCCCATAGGAACTGTTATGGTGTTCTGATTAAATGATATTCTATCCTTTTCCAGTCCTCCACTCCTAACCCACTCGGAGCGCAATTTTCAACTTTCAAATATGGAACTTGTCTATTAGTTGTATTCTCCTTTATTGCATTATGCGTTATGTGTATTACTTTGTAGTGAGAAAACCCACATGTCGTAAGTGCGTCCATCACTGTACTTTCAAATGTCTGCTACAATCTGGTTTGAATACATTACTTTTGTTTGCAAGCAAATCAATAGTGAGCAATAATGATTAGTTTTAATTGTTTGTATTGTTAATTTGACTATTGAAAAGTACAGTAAGTTTCTTGCTTGTAAATCTATGTTTGTACTTAATTCGTTCTTGTGTATCAACATTTCCTTTTATAATAAGCATTAAATCTTTGTTATGGAAATAACTTCCTTAGTTATTTAATTTATGAATCTCAAACTTACTTCAAATAAGTGCCCACATTGGTATGACCTTCTATGGGAAAAGTACATTCAAAAAGGCTTTTTCTGAGTTCAGTATGTCTTCGATTAATTGAACTATCTTTAAAATGCTTTAGTACTGTATCTGTAATTTTACTAGTGATGTTACAACAACGTTAATGTTTTTATTTACGTAGGTAAAAGACCGACGTACGTATAATTCATTAAGAGGGTTCAGACATTCAATTCTGTATCCTCCCGGGGACACAAATAATTTTTGTAGGTACTCATATGTAGTAAATCTTTATTTTTCCATAATGCCGTGCTCAAGTGGGTTTAAACCCCGACAAACCCTTGAGTAGATACCTGTAAGTCTATCAATAATCGAAATCTGTTATTTGATGGATTGACTTAGGAAGTAATGACGTAAGCCATAACCGTACTTGGAATTAAAAGGCTAAGCAGCAGTTTTCGCCAATTTCTGGGATACTTACATACGTTATTCGTAGTTTGTTTTCTACATAACATGAGCTAAATGTAAGCAATGTATTGAATACAGTTGAAAGATTGGAGAGACATTTTGAGCTTGCTAATTATCTTTTATATCGGAAATTAAGATGCTTTGGACCTAGGCAAGATCAAAGAATATCGTATTTAAAGTCCCTATCTTTAATACACACTGGAAATGCATTCAAAAGCATTCAGTAAAAATTCATAGGTTAGTGGTTACAAGAATGAGCTGGTTGGTAGTGATCCCAGTATAGATCCTGAGAGACATTCCAAAGTGCTATGTAGGTTGTTCAAAAACTATTCATAATAATTCGTGTAGAACTGCTCCTAGCAATACAGAAGTGGTTCGGGTAGGTACACAGTTATAAATAATGTTGTTTCTGGTCTCTACTAAATTTGGATTTTTTCTTTCAGCATGTGCAAACAAAAATGAATCAAGCAAGAGAGAGATGCATTTGAATCTCTGTGGTTATAAATTCTCTCTGTTCTTACATTCAAATAATATTTCGGATTTCCATAATATTTCGTCTAAGCAACTGAACAATATGTAGACTTATTATGGAAGGTTTGAACTCATATCTTAAGAACAGCTTTTGTTCAGCCATTTGATGTTCGTTCTAAAGTGGAAGTTCTAATAGTCAATCTAGAGAACTAAGAGTGAGTATATTAAACTATGAATGCAGTTGAACTTTGTTGTACGAGAAATTGATTTGGCGCCAGTGATCACACAGGCTAATATAAATTAGGAGAAAGGTAGGATTTGCTGAATCATCATTTGGCGGTAGTTAACTAGTAGTATGCACTATAACAGTCACGTGCAATAGCTGGTCTGGCCCAATATGATCTTTCATCCGACTTGCCTGACCTATTATTATTGAAATTGCACTACGTACTTACTAATCTCTTAAACTGAACAGAAAATTATTTCTGGATTACTGATGTCTTCCTTGAAAATATCTTCCGCGTTGGAACAGCCATGCAGTGGCGGCGATTGGACGTTAAAAGTGGGGGGCAAGACATGATCTGAATATTTATGTATCAATCTTAGTTTCCCTGGTTGTTTCTAACACTTTGCCGAAAGGTTGTATAACTAATAGGATACTATTTTTTTCATTTAAAATACTGTATATCGTATTTCATATTTTATTAAGTAAATTGACAAGAGAAGTAGGTACTAGCTCTTTACACTCTTGAACAACGAAGGTGTAAGAAGAAAGTTGATTCCTTGCTCATGAACATCTTAAAATTGTCTGGAAAATTGAGTGATGAGATTATTTAATAACAAATTTGCAAAAGAAATAAATAGAAAGGATAATAATCATAGTAATGAATAATGAGGCTTGATTTGTAGAAGTTACACTGAAACTGGGGATTAATGAACAATTAATTTTTAATTCCACACATTCTATTGAATGTATGCTATTACGCTCAGAAAATGAAAGACAGTGAATACTACAAAAATATGCTACATTTAAAGAAATATTTACTTTTGCAGCTTCCCGAAACATGTTCGTTGCCATTAGGTGCAGTTTTCACTTTTTTTGGACCACATCAAAACAGAATAGACCCCGCTACTTCGAATCACTCTACACTCCAGCTATACAAAATAATCCTAAAACCTAGAATTGTGTTGAATCACTAAATTTAATTGTATATACACTCGTACACCCAGAACACACTACTTCAGTTGTTGTATATTACACTGCAAAACAATGGAAAAGGTAGAAATTGTTTCATATTACTCCCTTTTTAATCAATATGCCTTACTATTAGAAAGAAGATAAGACATTTTAGGAAGTTTATTTTTGTGCAATTAAAGAATAACTTGCGAGAAGCTTTTTTTTTTATTTTTGTGCGTAATGTTCTCTCAATTAGTTTCAAAGCGGCTAATACATCGAGCCCTTGTAAGAAGAAGTGAAAGTATCTTGGAATTGTGATCCAATAGGTTAAATTTTGGGTTATTTTCGGTAGCAATTAAAACCCAATTCCTGTAGCTTTCTTAACTACACAGGAAGACAACCAATACGTACTCACGCAACGGCAAATATTATATGGCATCATTTTTTTCTATGAACCAGTAATACATACAAAAATTTTAAGTTCCAAATGAAACTATATACCTTAATGGACTAATTAAAAAATGTGGGGGCAACTGCCCCACTTTGCCCCCTCCCTAATCACCACCCATGCATCCATGTATCGCTGAATATTGAGAGACTAGTTCAGAGCTTGAAGTGACAATTTTCTATGAAAATAGTAAATAAATTATTATGCGGTTCTTTAGTAAGTAAATATTTTGGTTACATTTATAATAGTTTTTGTGTATGCGTAATGTTATGTACAAAGATTGAGATTATCTATTGAATATGGCTATTCAGTTCTTTTCCTCAACGCCAGTAAATCCTTTGTGATTGGCCTATTTCTTGTTCCAACTTGTACATGCCTGCACTATAGTTTGGCTGTTATAGCCTAAAGTCGCGTTCCTCAACCGACATAGGAGCTGGTGTTTGTCGCGCAGTCCCCTATGGTGTGTCGCGAAATTTTGGAATTTAAAAATAATGATTTTAATAATTAGTTAAAATCGAGACAGAAATCGAGTCAACACTTCCAGCCATAGCAATAATGCTCAGCGCTATATACAGTTATTATAAACTAATTGATTTTATTATTATAATAGATATAATTATTTATAATAAAAATATCAAACAAATGTGTCGCGATGTCCTAGACGTTTAGTAAAGTGTCGTCAGTCAGAAAAGGTTGAGAACCACTTGTCTAAAGGGCGCAATACGGGATCGAAAATATTTGCGGGTTTCAGCTCTTCAACTACCCTAAGCGCAGTGCCGTTCACATTCGACTTCATTATGATATAAGAAAAGAAAGTTTTTAAACGTGAAAAATTTAATTCGAAATTTGAACGAATTTGTTTCACAGTTACTACGTACCTAAAAGTTGTGTGTAGATATCCATCGGTCTCAATGTGTGTATACAATTATCTAATAGTATTACCAAGCCATTAAGTGTACAAACAAACTTGAAACTTGAGTTTATAATAATGTTCTGCGAGTTGGTTTTCAAATTTTTCATTATATAATATACAGAACTACTGTACGAGTAATCTGACAGTTATCTTGGGTTCATCGATACATACGGTAGGCGTCTGTAAAACAGAAAATATAGGAAACGAAGAAACCTAATGAAAAACCTTACAAAGATCAAGATTACTTTTTGTATCAATATTTTGACTATTGATCAGATCCCTGCGTGGTCTATTTTTGATAAATATTACGTGCCTTCTTAATATCAATCTTGAATTTATTCTATCTATTAGAGTTGAATGATTCATATTTCTTTTGGGACCGTCACAATGTGTTGCAAATTTTGGGACGCATTTCTCGAAAGTGTCTTTAATAATTTTCTCAACCAAAGGAATTCGCTACTCTTTTACTTTTTATTTAATACTTCTAGTATTATCTGTGTTTTCCATCTTTGCAGTATCAAGAACATTTAGATCACAGAATCAGTTGACATTTAGAAGTGTCAATAATTCTCTTTAAGCATATTTCAATAGTAGATTTTGCAGTGATACTGCATTTAATCTGCGTTAATCGTAAATTGTACTTGATCTAATAAATATTTTGACAACTTACAATTTCAATATAGATTTACAAGTTGCATATTATTACTGGAAAAAGTATAAAATATTTTATGCCTTTAATACCTACATTATTTACACGCATAGAATACTCGTTAGTAAAATAAAATGGCAGTCATGAATAAAGGTCATAACATCCATAAGTATCGAATAGCTTGTTTACTTTCCAAAATATACTTTGGAAGTAACATTTTTGAGTAGTTTATATGACTTAGCGATAACATCAGTCAGAACAATAACATAGACCACCAATCACGTGTTAGCCAATTTTTTTGGTTACTTCAATATTCCAAGTATCAATAAATTGTTATCCAATTGTAGGATTTCTCCAACTAATCTATTTTACGTCCTTCAAGGAGGTATGATCATAACTATCCGGTCAAATAAATTTAGTGGCTTTTTTAGACGACTTCCAATAATCTTAGCAACGTCCTTCACGAATTCAGTATGGAAGTAATCTATAATGTATTCTGCAAATATAATGGTACAACAGAGCAATTTACATTTAGTTTTTATCGTCCAATGAGACTGGAATTATCTTACCCGTTAGAATAGAAATAGACTGGTCTTACAACCCTCCTAAAATACGGGCATTGGCTTTGCATGACGAAGTTACTATTAAAATATAATATTTTTAATATGACATTACATGGTTAGTAAGTGCTTCTTTAATCTCTTTCAAAATTAGATCTAATTATCACCTATTTTTAGCGGTAGTGTTTAGTCTGCACTTCATTTAGTGGAGATCTCTAGAATTCAGGTCGAAATAACGCGCATTGATCCTTCGGCATATATATAACACGACATTTGTTGCTTGCAATCTTAATTTTTTTAAATACCTTTTTAAGAGTGATTCTTTTAAACAATTAGAGTGGACAAGAAAATTGTAATGATAGCTTAATATTTACTTATAAAATATTCACTTTAAAATATTGCTACTTCAGACATTCAGTGCAACATTATTCAGAAAACTTATAAGAAGACTATAGCACTTGTTGAATAATAAATGTATAAACCTTAAGGTGAAAAAAAACTGATTTTAAATTTAACCGACTCTAAATAATGCTTTTCGTAAATGCGCAATACAAATACCAACTTATGGAGTAGGAAAGACATTTACTATTTCTTTAATATCATCAAACATGAGGACAAAACACTTAAGACACCTGAATTAACGGTCTTGCGAAACTACTGAATTACCAGTATTGCAATACAGAGAAGACTACTTTAATTACCCATTTGTCTAAAAGATTTTTTAAAGGAATTTCTCTAATTTTTCCAATTTCTTACTCGTGAGGTGTTCTTAATCTGCTATATACATGGTGCCATCCTTTCCTTGAATTTAGTATCTATATAGTTCCTCCCCAATTAATTTGTAATTGCGTTACCGCTTTCCTTTAATAAACTCAATAACTTATCCAATTTTTTAATATTGAATACATTTTATAGAAGTGAAGTGATATTAGTAGATTACATTGTATATAGTATAGTAAACATATGAGTAAGACTGGAAATGCTTGAAGGTAAGTCCAGAGTATATCAGTCTAAATGTACAGCTGAATTGGTAGCCACACCACCCGGCATATTTGTGAGGCTTCAGCAGAGTGGTTGCGTATAAGTGGACTGGGAAGACTTCACTGACACACCTTCCTTAGAACTAATCTATATCAATCTGATGACTGTTAATCAATAAATATGGCTACTACTACCTCAAAGTGGATACGCTGGATTCTGAATACTCTAATAATTACTTGCAGTTCATAGTGCTTACAGGTCAGAGTGCAGGTTCACCGTTACGAATTTCGAAAGTTAAATTATTACCAGTTATAAAATGCTCAAATGCCGTTATAATTATTCCTCAATTGGAGCATATCATTTACAAGAGTGCACTTACCATTTCTTTCTTTGTATCAATCACAAATGCACTTTGTCGACAATTATTTATTGCATTTTAATTGTACGTGTTAAACAGTAACCCCGTACTTAGCACTATCCTTAGTGATCAAGGATAAAAAATATTCATCTAATTGATGATTACAAATATTAATCAGTATTTATCAAGTAATAATTCTCACATTTTTGTTTTAGATAGATATGCAAAAACACAATTTTTTATCCACATTAGAATCAGATGTAAATAACAATTGAGATTGTATTCGTAACTTTGTTCACATTATTTAAACAACACTAAAACTTCCAAAGTGTTTGCACTAATATATACGCAAAACTCTTCAGATTTGTATTAATTTCTTCAAAATACACCATTGCGTATTGTTTATATAATCTTAACTTTACATACTTATGGGAATTCCCCTTGTCTTTCTCATATTCAGAAACTTAAGTTTCTCCAAAGTTACATTTTAAAGTGCAAATTGATGAAATTAACAACTAGTCTTTTGGGCGCTTTACAAGGGTTCAAAAACTGCTTTTCTCAGAGATCACTTGACTGGAATGTAGATAACGGTTGACAGCTAAAACGCAAGTTGACACATGGCTAACAGGTAGGTTGCACACATCAGTGGAAGTTCAGGAGCCAACAGCCCGGAATATATTTATAACTTTTTAAAACAATGTAATTTTATTACATCGTGCTAGACGTGAAGTAACAGTGAATCATTGTAGCTCTACCACAAAGGAACGTTAACAGAATGTTAATTTTTGAATGTTATTTTCATTAGTATGACCAATGTTTCTAACACTAATTAATTATAATAAAACATCAGGCATATAATTAAAATACATGATACATGGAGTGTATAGAACATTGAACATAGGGAACAAGGATTGTCAAGCAAATCACACTAACTATTGATAGTATGATGCTCGGAATTTCGGATGACAACACATAGTTTATATTTTGATTAGCGTTATGGTGAGAGGGGAAACAATGTGAATAATGCCATCACTGCTCGCTCATCTTAATGGAATTGGATTGCTGTCCCATGTTTATGAAATATCTTGCTCTAGCCGCCGGTTTTGCCAACGATAGTTAAACTTAACACATATTCACTCATAACTAAATCAGTATTAAACTTAATGGGGTCTTATGCAGTCATTTTCAGCGTATTATTAAGATTCAGCTAACATGTGAAGCTGATTTCTCCTAACATTCTTCGACAACCCTGCGAAAAAGTCGTGGTTGGCCTTGTTCGATATAAATATTTGTTCATTTACGTGTTTCTAAATACGTAAGTTAGCACCACGCGTAAGCCAAGCAATTAATACTACTTTAACGACTTTGTAGGGCCCCATAAGTCTTCGAAATTTTTGTCTAAGTAGTCGTTAAATAAACTAAGTAATGTTAATAACGCTACACATATCCACAAGGTCTGCAGAATAACCATGTTTCTGGCACAAAATGATGCGATGCCATGTCCTGTGTAATATTTTTACGAAGGGTTGCCTTGGAAATTGTTACAAAAGCTTCCTCAACGGCGTCCTTCAATCGATATCACTTAGAAAACACGTTCCTTGCTATTACCCTACAGGAAGTTATTGCAAGACGTAACATTTCGAATCTTAGAGTTCAATTGAGATTACCCTCACACTGTTATATTGTCTGGGACAAATTCATTCACATAATCCCTGCCAATGATGGCATAGTAAGCTGATGCACGTTTTGTTGAATTAATCATTCAGATCGACATTCAACCTCTGGAGCTGCGGAACAAACCACTCGCTTAACATGGTGAAGTATAAGTTAACAGAGCGTCGAAAAGTAGTCTTATGTGCTTAAACGATATCATGGCTCAGTTTATCACATACAAGAGACTGTGTCCTAGCTCTTTGAAATTGCGTTGGTTTTCTTTGCTCCAGAAAAAAAAAATGTTGCGATGGTTGGCCATCTACTCCAGAGAATTGCACCTTCATCGGAGAAAATCGTCCACATCGAAGCTTTTCACGTTGCTGGCTTGTCTGAAACACATGTACCGTTGACATGCTACACATCGTTTACCCATTTTATTTATCCCTTAGCTTGTTGACAGATGTTGGTTTAAACAATTTCAGTGGAAGGTTTTGTCATGTGTCTTAACATAGCGGTTTTTGGAATTCGTAGCTTTGAGGAAACAGTTTATGCAATAATTTCTCAGGCAATCGAAGCACAATGTCTGTATTTCTGCACACGTGTGTCTTCGCATGGAATTTTCTTCTGTCCTCATTTGTTCTTTATTGATTTCAACGCAATATTGTCATTTTAAGGGCCTGCCAAATCGGGCAGTGAAGTCACTTGGCACATTCTCCATGTTTTTTCCAGAATGAACATGGTAATTTGTTTATACACAATGCACAACTTGACACCTTTCTATTTCGATTTATCTAATGCCTTTCGATTTATCGATTCCATTAACCATTCTTATCTAATTTACAAAATTGGAATATTGTTCACCTATCTAGACAATGACATCTCCTACAAACCTATCCCGGCTAAACTCAGTTCTAAACTTCTTTCTTGCAATAGTACGCCTGAGAGTAAATCGCACACGTATGATGACAAAATATGAACTGTTACAAACACTATATTCAACTACCTGACACTCGTCATAAAATTAGTGACCTCAAATATCTGTATAAACTCACACATGGTCAACTCAGGTCCGAAACGCTACTCTCAGAATTGTATTTCCGAATCCCCTTCAAACAAACACGCAACACACATCTTTTTCATATAGTACGACCTAGACTTTCAATAGTTCAACGTTCTCTGTTCTATAGGTTTCTTAAACTATACAACGAAGTGTCACATACATGCATAGATTTATTTAATTCTGAAGCTGCATATAACCCTGCACTACGACGTCATTTTCGTGGATAAACTTCAGTCAGCTATTGCCAACCTTCTTGTTAACACTTACATATTGTTATTTTTGTTGTTTCTGATGATGCTATGTCATTATTATTATTATTATTAATGTTAATATTTTATTATGTTTTGTCTCTTAGATTTGTTAGATATACCAATGTAAACGCGTTCAACAGTGTCTGGAATTTTGTTCATAAATAAATAAACACTTCTAATCGGCCTCTCTTAACTGTAGAAGCTAGATCAGGCATGTGAACTAGAAAATGAGAATTTATTGTAAAAACAATGCTGTTACTAAATGTACACGATTACAACTTATTCACATACATTTCCAACCTTTTATAGAGCTGATATTTGGACCACTCTGTACATCGTTATTCCTTACACAACGACCATCTTTTTTGTAACTTCATTGACTTCTACTTAAGCATTTATAGCTTTACCGTAATAATACAAAGATATAAATGCCACTTTATATTACAAGTGTAATTCACCGATATTAGCCTATCGTAATTATCGTCCCTATCCTAAATGTCCGTAAAAGCAGTCTCTTTATTAAAAAGAATCTATAAATTTAGATATTCTGATTCAAGTAGATCACAATTCTAACATTTCACAATAATAACTTTCATTCAAAAGAGGGAGAATATTTTTTCCGTCCGAGTAACTTGCTGTTTCGTAGATAGTTTGTGTGTACATGTGCATAAGAATTTTGAGGTGTGTTCACAATTCACTAAATTGCACAAGCGATGATTCGTACCTTCTTTTGGTTGTAATACAAAATTTAACTGTTTCAAATGATATAAGTACCGACGGGAAATATTTTGAGATGAAATCTGAATATTTTCATATTCCAAAGTTTTCCTCTCCGTCGCACTGTACAGATGAAACGTCAACACTATACTTCAACCAGTGCGTACCGATCTAATGAAAATGAAGAAAAAATATTACGAAGAGGGGGTTTTCTGGAATACTATGAGCAGAATGGAAATTCATGAGTTGGGAAACTTAGTTTAGAAGGCCATTTCTCTTCGTGTGAATGTTCAACAAAAGTAAATCATGCCTTGTTACATTCTCATAACGAAATACTCTTTCAAATTGTGGAAACTTTCCACACCAAATACTTAGAAATGCTAGATGAAGAAAATGTGGGGAAAAAGCTCCATGTTTTCGAAATTTCAACCTCCGTTTCTTATCAATCTACATTTACTTAGTGAAGCTAAGTAAAGAAAATCTAAGGTTTCTTGTTTTCGAAATACCTGGCCCCGTCGCTTTTTAATGTTCATCCAGTTTGGTTTCTCGATGCATTGTTAAAAAGTTGAAGGTGATTGGATGCCTTGACGTTGTTTACTGTTCCTTAAATTCGATGTTTAGCCAGTTGCAGTCTTCATTACTCGATGAATTTGTTTACTACAGATTTGTTTTTGCTTTAATCTCCTTCATTATTTTAGTTTTCTTCTCCGTCACTTTATCCATTATCAGTGAACTATCTTTACAACGCCTGTGTTCATATTAGAGGAACATGTTACGAGAATGACTTAAGCCGAAGGAATCCCTTAGAAGTTATGAATTACAAGATGCAAAGGTAAGTCTCCAAACGAATAACACACACACATAATAAAATTCCGCCGAGCAAAATATACAACACACATGTCCATTTTTCTTTATACATGCTTCTAAACTACTATGTTTATATTTTACACTCTAGAAATTCATTTGACACTAAGAAATTCCCTAGGCCAGTCAATACTGGCTACGAATTCAGAAATTCTCAATTGAACTAAATGGAAACCCATCAGTACAACGATGAATGGAAAAGTAGGGAACAGTATTAGTGAAAACAAGTTACAAAGCACACGTAATATCAGAAGTATATAATTTTAATTCTTTGAGACCGAAGATGTGTATTTCGCATACCCCATTCTATAATTGTAAAGAATCGACTCTCATATGGTTTTGACATGATTTTTTCCTCATGGAACAATAAAAGCATTCCTTATTGAACATTCGTGTTTATTCCTCAACCAGGTAGGTTTATTGTAAACAAAACCACATGGAGTCCTGTGCTTTAATTTTGTTCTGTATGTGAAATTCCCGTTTCTTGGTTCCGAACACGTAAACTCCATGACGCAAAATTAGTCTATAATGCTATCAAAAATCAGAACATAAAGAAATACTCATTTTTTTTTCAGGTTAACATCGTAGATGTTCATTGCAGGTAAAAGTGCTTTTAATGTGTGTTAACTCCTTTCGGAAGTATCGAAACATTGTTTTGTTCTTGTTTCCAATCATTCAAAATTTTTTGCTGTTTCAACTCGAAACTTTCAAATTAAATTATTGTAATTCTTCTTTCAGGAACTACAAAGATTAGAACCCCTGTTGCAAAGCTAATATGGCTAAAAAGAAGGAAGAGGTATGTTAAATTTCTATCAAGATAGATATAGGTTTATTAAAAGTAACAATCAAAATAAATCGGCGTAAATAGGTAAAACTTAATTCTTGGAAAGTGCGCGTCTACTTACAGAATACTAGGAGTAAAGTTTGTGGATTACTAAACATTTGATTCAATTCAACAATATTCCTTACATTATTGCAGCAAGAGAGAAAATCTAGATGTGGTCTCCTTGCAAGAGACAATATGAACTGAAATAGTGTGATGTAACATCCTTCTTGTTGCCATAGCGATTGCTGTTTTATTTTCCAAACACACGGGCTAAGAACTACAAACTAATGTTCTTCATTATACCAGTTTTGCCTATTATGTACTAAAAGGAAACTATTCGCTGGGGAAAGCAAACCGATATTATTATAGAACTAGCATCTTGTGACAGTTTCGCCAACTAATAATTACTTGGCGTCATCAATTATTATGTCTTATAAAAGAGGATTAAGAGCACATGGATGAAATGTTACTGTATCATAGGTGATAAATTAGTTAAAATTAAAACAAGAACTAAGCATAGACTCACGGTTGAGCTCGGAGTTACCAGAGGTTGCTATGAATGATTAGGAGAAGTAAGGAAGGTTGAAAGTAGGGGGTAAACTAATGTCTCAAATACACTATGTGATCAAAAGTATCAGGACACCCCCAAACATACGTTTTTCATATTAGGTGCATTGTGCTGCCACCTACTGCCAGGTACTCATTATCAGCGACCTCAGTAGTCATTAGACATCGTGAGAAAGCAGAATGGGGCGCTCCGCGGAACTCACGGATTTCGAACGTGATCGGGTGATTGGGTGTCACTTGTGTCAGAAGTCTGTACGCGTAATTTTTACACTCCTAAACATCCCTAGGTCCGCCATGTCTGATGTGATAGTGAAGTGGAAACATGAAGGGACACGTACAGCACAAAAGCGTACAGGCCGACCTCGTCTGTTGACTGACAGAGACCGCCGATACTTGAAGAGAGTCGTAAAGTGGAATAGGCAGACATCTATCCAGACCATCACATAGGAATTCCAAACTACATCAGGATCCACTCCAAGTACTATGACAGTTAGGCGTGAGGTGAGAAAACTTGGATTTCATGGTCGAGCGGCTGCTCATAAGCCACACATCATGCAGGTAAATGCCAAACGACGCCTCGCTTGGTGTAAGGAGCGTAAACATTGGACGATTGAACAGTGGAAAAACGTTGTGTGGAGTGACGACTCACGGTACACAATGTGGCGATCCGATGGCAGGGTGTGAGTATGGCGAATGCCCGGTGAACGTCATCTTTCAGCGTGTGTAGTGCCAACAGTAAAATTCGGAGTGGTGGTGTTATGGTGTGGTCGTGTTTTTCTTGGAGGGGGCTTGCACCCCTGGTTGTTTTGCGTGGCACTCTCACAGCGCAGGCCTACATTGATGTTTTAACCCATTACCAGCCAAACACTTGTATCGTTGTTAATGTCATAAAATGTGTTTATTCATAACTGTTTGAGCTATAAAGTCGACTAAAAGTAGGGAATTTAATAGGTGATTCTGTATCATGCAGAAGAGACTGTGAACAAATGAGAGGAAATGAAATATTGGAAGAATATCTTTCCAAACACTTTCAAAAAATAGTAAAATAAACCGTCCCAAAAAAGGGACAATGGCTGATAATGGGTTAAGCACCTTCTTGCTTCTCACTGTTGAAGAGCAATTCGGGGATGGCGATGGTATCTTTCAACACAGTCGAGCATCTGTTCATACTGTACGACCTGTGGCGGAGTGGTTACACGACCATAACATTCGTGTAATGGACTGGCCTGCACAGAGTCCTGACTTGAATGCTATAGAACATCTTTGGGATGTTTTGGATCTCCGACTTTGTGCCAGACCTCACCGACCTACATCGATACCTCTCCTCAGTTCAGCACTCCGTGAAGAATGGGCTGCCATTCCCGAAGAAACCTTCCAGTATCTGATTGCATGCTTACGAGAGTGGAAGGTATCATCTAGGCTAAGGGTGGGCCAACACCATATTGAATTCCAGCAGTACCGATGGAGGGTGCTACGAACTTATGTCATTTTCAGCCAGGTGTCCGGATACTTTTGATCACACAGTGTATCTAGACGAGTGTGTAGGTATTTGGAACGGGCAAAGCAAGCTGGAAAATTTTATTAAAAATGATCTAGAAAAAGGTACTCAACTAGAGATAAAGATGGAAAAGAAAGAGCAATAGCGTTCTTAGACATGAAGATAACAAGGTGTCTACTGATACTGAAAATATTGGAATTTAATTTTGATACTGGAAGTACTGGAAATATACTGGAATTTTGGTCTACATACTGGAAAAATCATGAAAATGGTAATTTGTTAACAATACTTTATTTTGTAATTGTTTTAATAGTCTTAGAAACAATTTTGTATCCATTGAGGTTGTAAATTTTTCCAAAGCAAGAGTTGTATGCATTTTGTAATTAGACATTTAAAGCAATGGGTGGAGTGGAGGGCCGTATTTCATAATTGTATTTCAAAAAATCAAGGCTAAGTAAATTTATTAATAAAATATTCTTTTAATGGTGAAACAATTAGAAACGTGAAATCATCAAGGGTGTGATTATTCCTAAAGAGTTTTTAAAAAATCATTACATTAGGTACTGGGAATTTTTGCTGATAGTTATACCGAATATACTGAAAATATACTTGAATTTTGAAAATGAAACTCAATAGGCACCCTGGATAAGTAAGAACAAAGGGAGGTTAATCACGGGGTGATATTGGACAAGTTGCGCGTCGGGAAACTACTATAATGCTAGGAGTGACATGTACCGCTCGACGGAAAGAAACTTCAATTGCAACATGAAAGAGAGGGTTAGGTAGACAGGCACACAGTGAGTAAGAAAGTGCGAAGGTAGATATAGAAGTTTTCCATAAATGGGTACGATAAGAGAGAACCATAGTACAGAAGTGGGACCAAGAAAAGAGAAAAAGTAGGAAGATTGGAAGATGAGAAGAAAAAGGACCAGTAAATAAAGTGGTGAATGATAGAGAATATGAGGGAGGCATAGAAATAATTCCCATTCTATTTAGCATTCTTTTCATTATCTCCAGGAATAAGGAAAGGAAGCAAGAGACTGTTGAAGGTACTAAGGCAGAAAAAAAACGAAAAGAGGAGGAGGCAGGAATAATGTAGTAAAACGAAGTATCTGTAGAATCCAGTGCAGTGAGTGTAATATGTGTTGGAGAAACAGCAAAGAAATTCAAGGAGTGAATTAAACAGCATAAGAACGATATGAGGTTTTAAAAAGACAGAATGCAGTCTACTAACACTTAAGGGACACGAAACATGAGATTAATTGGAATGAGGTGAATGTGCTAGGCCAAGAAGACAAAAATGATCAGGAAATGGAAAGAGGCAAGAATTATGGAATGCGAACGTAATAATGTGATGAACTGGAACTCAGAAATTACAACTGAACAGCGGAATAACTTAATAGAAAGCTTTAAGAGAGAAATTTTATGTTAGCTTTGTTATTGTGGTTATTATTGTTTTTTAAATTCATTCGATAGTTCGTTTTTAAGTATGTGCATATAGCTTAAGCAAGGGGGAAAGAGATTTAGCAAGTTTTGTATGTGTTTAGGTTCCACAAGGTAATTGGTTGTTAGATACCGATCAGGTTACAGGAAGATCCGCTGTCTCTTAGTATTCAATATTCTGTTAATTCTCATATAAGTCATAGTCTGATGAAGTCAAGTAGTTAGGTGACGAAATAATACGTAATAAATTATTATTGGTTTGCTTTGCTCAGTGATTTTCTATTTAATTATAAATACAAAACGAAAATAGTGATTACCAATGAATGAAACGGGTAAAAGATATAATCAATTTAAATAAAATTATGTGACAAACATTAAAAGTAAAATCAGCGAGAGAGGCCGTGGTAGCTCACAAGCAAAGGGTACGATATCAGAACTCGACTTAGGCGATAAGAGTTTTATATATCCTTAAAGAGCATCAAGTAGTTAGTCAATTACCAAGTTATTAACTGCAGTCCGCCAATAGGGGAAAAAGTTATGGGACTTCAAAGGTCATATTGGGGCCAAAGGCAAACACAAGAAAGAAAGCGTTTCTTCCGTCTTTCCTATGTATTCACTATTTGGAAAAGGGAGATAGCGATTCAAATGACATGTTCAAGCCACACAGTTGATGTGGAAAATAGAAAAGATCCAATGATCCAAACAAAAGCAGTTTGTACAATGCTCACTAACTAATGTACAATAATGCGCACTAATGCACTTAAAACAACTAACAAAGGCAATGAGACTTCCAACAAATTTGTTCCTGCAAATGTCACATTCACGAAGAAATTGATCCCGGTTGGATGCACAGGACTAGCGCAGCCACTGGACGTGTACTTTTTCCGTCCTTCCAAGAACTTGTGAAATCCGTCACCGACACAATTCTAGAATTCGAACATCTGGCACCGTAACAAGTTCTTCAATCTCCAATATTTTACGCTGTATCAGTTCTGTGCTGTCCTGTTCCGCAACTGGTTCGATTTGCTTTCTACAAAGCAGAATACCTGGTTATCGAACCAGAAGCGTTCCAGACACCCATTCAGTACTGCTTCGATTCTCTTATCACTGAATTGTGTTATCACTGCGAGTCGATGGCCATTGTAAGATGTGCACATTGTATAAACTGCTTTTGTTTGAATCTTTCAATCCTTTCTACTCTCCACATAAACTGTGTGGCTTGAACATGTAATTCGAATCGCGATCTCACCTCTGCAAATACATAGGAGAGACGGGAGAAACGCTTTCTTTGTTGCGTTTGCTATTGGTCCCAATGTCAAATTAGAAGTCCCATCACTTATTCCCTATTGGCGGACTGCAGCTAATAATTTGGCAATTAACTAACAATTTGATGCTCTTTAAGGATATATAACTCTTATTGTGCAACTCGAGTCCTGATATCGTATCCTTTGCTTGTCAGTACAGTAGTATTCACCTCAAGTGTGTGAAATCTAAAGTTTCAAGTTCAGTTCTTGCCAAATTAACTTTGTAGAGGATAAACACTGTGTGTGTGTGGGGGGGGGGTCTCATGGTCCTCCTTGTTTTCTCCAACTTCCTTCATTTCACAATTATCATCCATCTTATCACCGCCTCTCTCAGCCTCGGTGCAAAATTATGGGACAATTAAAAACAAATACTTCACGTGACTTATTGAAATTTTCTTCTGATATAAATTTAAAGTTTATTGCTAAGTCAGCGACCAAAGTTATTTCAGTTTGATGAAATTTGTTTCGTAAATAACTCCAGAATCGAAGGAAAAATTGAGTATAATTTTCAGTAAATTAACAAGAATGTAATTTTCTGTACATTCCAACCATATAATGCTATTGCCGAAGTAAATTCTAGCAAACAGAAATAACTTTTATCGCGGACTGTACATTGTCTTAAAGTGTATTCACCGTCTTCATCGTAAGATATTAAATTTAAATAATTGGAAAAGGTTTGATTTATTACCAAGATAGTATCAGTATCATACATATTAGAAACGAGAACATAATTATTGTTCAACAAGATTCAAAATACATGCTGAACCACTGATATTTTTGATCATATGGTTTCTTGTGTTGTCAGTACGTATTTCTTTCTAAACTAATAAAAACATGTATAAGGAGGGAACCTATGTATGCCCAGAAATTAGTCCGGATTAAAACTTCGCAGTACATATTTGACTACTAGTGTTTAAGTAATTATAGCCATTACAATACCGGTATGTATTATAAAGGATGAACATAAGAAATGTAGTTCTGCCAGTGGAATTACATAATTTAAAGATAGATAATCTTCCAATTCTTTTCCAGATATCTTGTATTTGTGCCTCGTCAATTTGCATGTTACAGTGTGTTGTGTATAATTACTTCTTGCGATGGATTGCATTGTAATAACCCTCAGCTAGTTGTGTGTTATGCACTGGATTATTCAGAAGTGTCGTGCCTGTAGAAATAAGGCCCCCGTTACTCTTTGTGAATTACTAGATTTTATCCATAAAGGCCTCCATACTTTATTTGCATCTTTTCCCATCAACTTCACATCGTTTTCAAAATATTCTGCAATTAAGAATTTTGTTGCTATTCTTCTTCTTTATACAAAACAAGTTTCGCTACATGCTTTTATATAGAAATGCGGAAACAGAAAGGAAATGACATCAGTATTGCAATCTAGTCTTGATAACGGGACCCGGCGTAATCAACAGTATTTTATTCTAAAGGTTCCGACTCGCCGTCTTTAATGTGGTTTGCATAGAATAGTTTATGTATAAAGCTCGTAACTTAATGAAAGAAGCTTCCGCATGAGTATTCACATAGTTCTGAAATAGACTTGCGGTAAGTCGTTGTATGGTTCTCAGCAAAGATACCGGATGCACCGTTGTAAACTAGGGGATGGGTTTAGACAAGCGGTACTTTCATTCAAGAACTTGAAACCTGTGAGATGAATACGTCACGGTTGAAAATGTGCTGAAATTTAGCTGCACAACAGGTGTATGTGTGAAGAATGGGAGGAATGAGTGGGTCGAACAGGAAAGGAATCAGGAGGCATAGAAATAGTAGGAGACAAAATAACAATTGTAGATGTAATTGAAAAAAATTGGACATCAACCGAGAAGAAATTGTATAATGAAGAACGTGTTAGAAGGTATAGCGGCTGGAGAGAGAGAGAGGGAGGGACAAAGAGGCTACAGTTGATAGAGGTATTGAAACAGAACTTACGTATGTAAATATCAATATATTAGCTAAAGACTGAGTTGCATAGAAGCTTACTAGTTTGTAGTAAGTGAGCTGCCAATAATGGCAGAATACCTATGATGATGATAATCAGAAGCAATGTTTTTGGGGACATAGCTTAGTGAAGATACCAGAACTGCAGTGCTTGCCAAGTTACTTGGCAGTTCAGGGAAGTAAGGCACAAAAAGGAAATTACATAATTTTACTTTTCTAAATTATAGTATAGAAATATACCATTGATATAGTGTAGATAAGTTTTCCTTAATATGTATCAATTCTTCTATAATATTTGCTTTATAAAATATGGCACTATCATCAGGAAAAAGTTCTGCATCTTTAAGTAGTTGTACATCATTCACATAAATTAAGAAGTGTAACGGTCCCAATATGAACCTTTATGGTACACCATATTCTATTTCTACGTTATTGATTTCTTTTCCATTTGTTAAGACATATTGTGACCTATTAGATAGATAGTTCTTGAACCAAGAGGGAGAGAGAGAGAGAGAGAGAGAGAGAGAGACAGAGAGAGAGAGAGAGAGAGAGAGAGATATGCCTCTGAATCCTATATTCTTTAGCTTTTGTAACAATATATTTTACTTCAGTGTATCAAATGCCTTCTTCAAATCAATAAATAATTGGACGGTGTTATGCATCAATTGACCAAGCCCCAAAACATGGTTCTAAGATATTGAAGGAAACAGAAAGGTGTTACTATTGCGATCCAGTTCTTGGCGCTTGGTCGAATAGCTTTTCCTGAACGTTTAAGCAAAAGTAGGGTTTCAAATATTTTTTAAACATTATATACATTGTCTCCTAAACACTGATGCAAAAATCTCGAAAACCGAAAAATGCCACTTGGTCAATTGATGCATAGCACCGTTCAATTATACTGCAAGTTGTTATCTTGACATTCTTTAATTTTTATTATTATATCAGTGACAGCATTCAAGGTACTAGATTTTTGTAAAACCATATGATATTTGTAAAATTAATTTATAGAAACCAGATATACCACTCTATTATGCATATACTTCTCAATTACTTTTGAAACACAGTTTAATACAGATATGGGTCTATAATTATTTGGATCTAACTTATTTCCATCCTTTTACATGTAACTTGAAATGACATTGATAAATTTGCATTGGGTTGCAAATTCACCTAGAGTAAAGGAAGAATTTTACTAATGCGGATATTGCTTGACTTATTGTCGTTGCATGTGATTGACATTTCATTATCCGGTCCATCTCATGTCTGATTTTATCTTTCTTTTTAAAGTACCAATAATTCTAATAATTTTCATATTGGTAACTGGACTGAAAAGGAACCAGTCGATTGGAATACCCATATTCAGTGGCGTATTTAGGGGGGGGGCTTCCGGGCTTAAGCCCCCCCGAAATCTTACTTACTATAGTAAAATATATGAAATATCTTGCAGAATTTTCACATTTTCAGGCAAAGCCCTCCCCGAAAGTTAGCAAAGCCCCCCCCGAAATAAAATCGTAAATACGCCACTGCCCATATTAAACGCTTTATTTTCCAATTTGGGTATTTTTGATTCTAATGTTTTACCAATATTTGCAAAATGTTCGCTTAATATATTTGGTATGCGCACATTATCAACCAATACTTATAGCATGTTCATTCAGTATATATGGTATGCGTTCATTACCAACTAAACCATTCCCTATATTCAATTGTATATGGTTCAGCATCGCGCATCCCGATAGTTAAGTACCTATGGTGCTGGTCAACTAATGTATGTTGAGTAAACTCAGATTTCCCAGAGCGATCGTCCTGTACCAGTCTTCACAAAATACTACTTACAGCAGCGCAACGCAAAAAGTCATTATAACTTGACATACTGATCATTGCAAACTAAATCGAAACTTTTGCGTTCCGTTGTTGCAAACCGTTATAAAATATATCCACATGTGTAACAAAAATCTGATCATTGGAGGAATTTAGTCAAACCACTGTGCTGGCCAGACATGTTTGTGATAGCCCTTACTATCCATCCTTTTTATCGTTAATGAAAAATGTAGCACCACCGTACAAAGATTTGCAGTCTGCACTATTGGGATGTACGTCTAGTCGGTTAGTCCTGCCAGTTTCATATTTCTTCGACTTACTTTGCGTGCTGGTCTCCCATCGGTTAGATACCAGTTGTAGAGTAATATACAGGGTGACTGGTAATTCGACATATTTCCTGAAAGGAGTTATTCTACAATTAATTTATAACAAAATTTGTCCCTATGAACCGGGTTTCAGAAAGCAATGATTTCAGAGAAATTTGCAGATTTGTGATTTTTTAAGAAATAATTTGACTTACAATCCAAAATAGCAAATCGTTAAGGAACTACTACACTGTGACCACTAAATTGATACTTTTCTAATAGCTGATTAACAAAGTTCTAGTGTGAAACGAAACTGCCCAAAATCATCAGAAAGTCAGGCATGAATGGGTCAAAAGTCGGGAATGGTGGTATTATTTTTTAAAACTTTTTATATCAAAGCAATAACACGTGGCGTACAAATTGCTAAAACGACTACCTCATTTTATATCGGGTATTGCAAAATAAGTGTTACAACTCTTGCGAGGTGACTCCTGCCACTGAAACAAGAAAAAAAGTTCTCTTGAACTTTCGGCTATCGGACATAGTTTCGGATCTAGAAGGTGCCGAAAGCGTGGGAAAATGACTTTCGGACTCCAATAGTTCGGAAACTATCCAAGTAAAGAGGGCGGGTAAAAAATTCACTGAAGAAGTCATGCCTGCTGTATTGAATTTTGCATGTTTCACAATCCTACCATGCATGCGCAAGGGATTCCCCAAAAAAAAACGTAGGGAGTTCCGGATAATGTCAAATGAAAATTGGTCTAAATGGATATGAATTGATAGGGTTTCTACCAGGCAACAATAATTCATTTGTATTAAGTCTATATCTGGAACAAATGCAAAATTGCGGACACCTTCATGCCCTTTGTGTATGGTTGCATAATCGCCAGGTACGGATGCTGGGCAACAGTGACGTTCTGAATATTAAGTGTAGCGAATTTGTTCTCAAATGCCCTAGAAAGACATCTGGAGTGCCGGTAGAGCACAACAGATGAAGCAGGGTGATTCACATGTGTGGAAACACGTAACGAAAAATACCCAGAAATGCATTCATAAAATGTGAACGTGAGTTCAAAGCGTCGGAAATGTAAGGAATAGCATCAAGAACATGAAAGCCATTGCCGATTCACCAATAATATTCCATCAATCCGATGCAATATGATGTGCATGGTTGCATACCAATAAGAATACAATAACTGAGGCCAAGTTGAAATTGTGCAAGGGGACTCACTAAGAAACTGGGTAAACTAAATGAATATCACTAGTGGGATCGCATGATCAATATTGAAATGTGGCCAATGTGTGTGTTCATATCAACATGTAGCTAATGGACAAAGGTCAACATGTCCCACTACTGCTGGGACACCGTTTGTAAATTCATTTGAGCGTGAGAAAGTTGTCATTGTAGAGAAATAAGTGGGAAAAGTTCCAAAATAATTAAGTTTAATGAAAAAAATATAAAAATAAACTTACAAGTCTAGTGTGATTTTTGATTTGATTTAAATTTAGCGCCCCTTTCACCAGCGAAGCTAGATGAAGCATGAACCTACAGCTTAATGTGGGATCCGAACCACATGACCTCCGCCAGGAAACAAAACCGGATCTTTTACGCCAATGACGCGTACTCTAAACGCTTAGCCACGAGGAAGCTCACAATTGTACTGAATTGCCCCTTTGGTTGTGTATGCAAGTACGCAGCCTATGATGCACTTCTGTGCTGGGGGCTACCAAGATTATCTCTCAACTCTTCTACGGATGCTACCAATGTGTAGTATACCAGATGATTCATATGACCCCAGATGTAGAACATGGCGTTACATACGAGCTTCGCGCCGGCCATGGTGTTGGGCCACCTCCAAAAGCGTTCAAATCCACGAAACCGGTTACACGCAAAGCATAGTAGATCTTTTTTCAGTAGTACTTAATCTGTCAGCTCTTAGAAAAATTTCCGAGCCCAAAAGAACATCGAAGACACATTCTTCGTTCTGCCGCAAAACTTAGGATGCATCTTGTGTGGCATATTTCGAAGGGAGAAAATGCCCATGCTACTAGAGCATGTAACGCTAGCCACAATTACCAGCACGATGGCTGCCCAGTTCACTTTCAGCGGTGCGTGGAACAGTGGCTGGACAACAATTATCCGCTCAGATTAATCGGTCGATGAGACACGACACCACGGTCGGCGCGAATCTCAGATTTGTGACTTGTACATTTGAAGTCACATAAAAGATGGCGTATATCACATACCGATAGTACCTATTGAAGAGTTGAGACGGGATATCATCAGACGCCAAACGCATAAAATACAGTATATCAAGTATCAACGCAGTGAAGCACGTCGTAAGCTGCATGTTTGAAACCCAATGAAGGAAAGCAATTTGAACATGTCTTGTAATTTGTAAACATATTTTCGACTTGTTTCGTTAAACTTGATTACTTTGCAACTTCTTCCCATGACAACTGACAACTTTCACTGACAACTCGGACAATTTTCACTCCCGACCCTTTTCACTGACAACTTTCACACATTCAAGTGAATTTATGAATCAAATTCAAAATAGTACTACAGCACGTTGTGTATTGTTTTCTTGTCTAAATCTTTCGAAACTTGACAACATTTTCACCTATGTGGAAAGCTTACGAAATGAGGTAGTTATTTTAGCAATTTGTACGCCAAATGTTTTAACAATTTTTTCAGTTATTAGCTTTTATATAAAGAAGTACTTTTATCACGGTTACAGATTTTTGACCGATTCATGTCTAACTTTCTGGTGATTATGGGCTTTCTATGGTAGTACTTCATTCATCAGCTATTAGAAAAGGACCAATTTAGTGATTAGAGTGGAGTAGTACGTTGACGATTCGTTGTTTTTGGTTGTAAGTCGGCAAATTTGAAAATAAAAAAGCAAATCTGCAGAATACTCCGAAATCACGGATTTCTGATACCCGGTTCATGTCAAATTTGTTCCAAACTCTTTCAGGAATAGGTCGAATTACATCACCCCTGATATACCTAGATATAATATAAAATGTGTGCGCGTATGTATTGCGCAAATTAATATGTTTATGATTGTTTGAAAATATATTTATTACTGAAATCAAGTACGGGTAAGTTTCAGATATTTTATAATTTTATTTTTATTGTTTTGCAGATCAAAGCTCAACCTATGATGACGCGAAATTCCAGATGCTTAATATGTAATGTGAAATTCTTACGGCCCAAGGACTTGTTCGACCATCAGAAACAGATGCACTCTGGTAAAAATGCCGAGAAGAATAAAATTTTCCAATGTAATACCTGTCACAGAATTTTTAGTCAAATTGCTAATTTAGAAGCACATGTTAGAACACACACAGGTGAAAAGCCATTCCGGTGCTTTTATCTTCTATGTCGTAAAAGTTTTACCCAGTTGAGTCAATTGCAACAGCACAATAGGATCCATGTGGGAAAGAGACCATTCGTATGTCCCAAAAAAGTTTGTGATAAGAAATTCGTTCAGCTGAGTCATCTCCAACAGCATATGAGGCATCATACAGGGGAGAGACCGTACGTGTGTAGGGAAGCCTCATGCAATAGAGCATTCGCTCAACCTGCTGGTCTTCTAAAGCATTCATACACACACATGACTAATGCACCTTACGCTTGTAACAAGTGTTACCAACGGTTTTATCTCAAATCAAAACTTAAAGATCATGTACAATCTCATGTGAAGCATGTGTGTACAATATGTGACAAAGGATATTGTAGTAAAACTTATCTCATGAGACATACACAGCAACATTACAATCAAAATCCTGAAACCATGTTCCTTCCTGTGAAAGTTGAAAAAATTGAAAAACATAAGAGAAAATTTGGAGAAATTCAAAGAGATGAGGTAAAAATTGAAAAACTTGAAAAAGATGAGGTAAAAATTGAAGAAATTCAAAACGATGAGGTACAAGTTCGAAAAAATAAGAGACGCGGTGAGAGAGGAAAAATTGTTAAGATAAAAGTTGAAAGAATTGAAGTAGATTAGAAGTAAAATAATTTAACTTCAACCTTGATTTGAATAACTTATTTTTAGTCACTTTTCTAAAGTTTTTTAAAAGATTATAATCAGTTTTAATAACTTTTTACAGAACTTGACAAGTTACTTCGTTTGCTTACACGTATAGCAAGCTTTTGTACGATTTTGTTAAGTATGTGTTTCGTTAAGTATTACACAAGCAAATGTTAGTAAGTAGTTTAGTTTTAGAGGAAGTATTCAATTAACTAGAACAATTTGAATCACAAGATTCATTTTATCCCAGAAACCAGAAATTTGATTGCCTTTCTGAATAATTTGTATTCCCGTACGAAAGATACTGAAGGTATAGACTCCGCTTTATTCTGATATTCATGATTTCAAATCCAGTTCGTTCTTAAGAAAAAATGAATGTTAAAACAGAAATTTTGTGCCTTTCTGGGTAATTTGTATTTTTTTTTTTTTTTTTGAATTGGAACTACAAATTATGAATTTATGCTAGATTGAAAGATCCTGAATGTACTATATACTAATTGCTTTTGTGATATTCAAAGTTCAGATCTAGTACATTGTAAACACAACAAATATTTCAGTTCGTCAGAAAATCTGTGGTATCCTGAATAATATGCATTCACGTTCGACAGACGCTCAATGTATAGACTAAATTCTTCAAATGATTTCTATGGATTTAGATCTAATGCATTATTATATATAGAAATAAATACACAAGAAATTTTTGTGGCTTTTTTGGGTAATTTGTATTCTCGTTCGCAAGATACTGAATGTACCATAGATATGTTTCTTTTGTGACTTTTTGTAGTTTCAAATCGAGTGCATTATAGACAAAATTAAATATTTTAAAATTCAAATCAAGAACTCTCTGGCGTTCTGAGTGATATATATATTTATGTTCGACACACACACACACATATATAATGTATAGACTAAATTCTTCATATGATATGCATGGTTTTAGATCTAATACATTTTTATACATAGCAATAAATGAAATCAGAAATTTTGTGGCCTTAGAAATTTGTATAAATATTCATGATTGAAAGATCCTAGCCATAATCCTTCTTAAATTGACATTAATTAGTTAGAATTTTGTACGGAAAATTATATTTATGTAAAGTATGAGACAAAAATGATTGTAAGGAAAATTATATTTATGTAACGTATGAGACAAAAATGATTGATTGTAAGGGAAATTATATTCATGTAACGTATGAGACACAAATGATTGTAAGGAAAATTATATCTTTGTAACACGTGGGACAAAAATGATTGTAAGCAAAATATGTATCTCTGTAACGTATGGGGCAAAAATGATTGTAGTATTGTTTTTCTCGTGAATATACCCAGCAGCAATGTAACAAAAAAACAGCTATCTCCTATAAAAGTTGAGAAATAATTTGTAAAGGAATCTAGTCTAGTCATTGTTTCAAATAGCTTTCTAGTCCAATTTTAACATATTTTTCAATTAGTGATAAATTTAGGGAATTTGAAAGGTTATTGATGTATTGCTTTTACACTGTGTGTGCAGAGTCTGAAATAATGTTTATGCAGTAAAATGATTGTAATCATTAGTATCTCAAGTATTTGAATATAATCATAATATTTAGTTCACTATTTATGGAGCACTGCAGAAGTTGTGTTTATTATTTACATAGAAATGCTTAACAGTACAAAAAGCTATTACCTATGATAATTACAGTTGCTAGATTTATTTTATTATCAAAGAATATTGAATTTAAAAGACTCACCTCGAATCCCTTTCTAATATCTAGACTGTCAAACCTAGTGCCTTGTTAGACTAAATGAACGGCCTTCTAAGTAACGTGTACGTTTGAAAGAAAATACAATTATAAAAGCACTAAGAGAATTGTACCGTACATGAAAATTGAGGCGTCTAAAATTTCTTGTAAAAAAAAATATGCAAAATGTATTAGGCAAAGGCTATTGTAATACTACGTGTAATTACCTATTGAAACATATTCAACTGCACTCGAATAGAATATCCTAAAACTGTGTTGGTACAATCAATTTCTTGTTTGCCTTATAATGTAGTCAAACCCAAACTATCACTTAACTTAGTATGATGTGCTTACTCTGTAAAAAAAAACGAAAATTCGATTTAGGGTCCATTCAAAAATTTTGTGACCCCGATCCAAAGACTGAACGATCGCAATTTTTAATGCATATTTGTTTCAGCATTCCTAAAATTTTTGCCCAAGATCGCAATCTTTTGATCCATTTTTTAATCATTCCTAAAATTCCTATTAATAAAAAATACAATGTTTTTTTTTTCACCAGCAATCCAATAACACAGCATGTGCATATGTCAACAACGATTTTCCACAGTATTCTTTTTTAAATTACAGTATTAATTTTGAATAACTTTCGTATTTGAAATAGTTGAGTGTGATTGCTTGCAAAATGAAGCCATTTTACGTTGTGTATTGTTGTAAATTCGAATATGAAATGTTTGTGACTTTTTTTTTAATGAAAGTCCCTAGCAACGGTTTCTGATCAAACCTTTTTGCATTTTTATTCTCTCAGTAAACTTTAAAAAATAAATTATTGTTTGTTTGGAAAAGTAGGCTTTTGATTATATTGTACTTAATTCTTCGTTGTATAACAAAACTTATTTGCAATAAACATTGACTTTTTCTGTTTTGAAGTCATTTTACTGCATTTATTGTGTTTTGAAACAAAAATTAGTCGTATCTGTTTCCTTATAGGACTATAAGTGCCAGAGATCTCATCCGTTATAGGACAACACGCTCCAAACAATTTGTATACAAAGATATATGCCATAACCGTATATGATATGGAAACATTGTTCATTAAAATAGCCTATTGGCATATTCAGTAATCATGCATGTAAATAAGTCATTAGTTGCAGCATTAACATCATTTTAAGTTCTTTTCTGTATTTCCTGACACGCTTTGTAATACGAGAGCAAAAGCTCCTTCGTGGATAAGTGGTTAATGTACGCGCCTTTGGCGTAGGAGTCCCTGGTTTGATTTCCGATTGAAGCTTATATGGTTCGGATTCCACGTTAATCTCTAAGTGTGTCTGTCTCATACAGCCTCGCTACTAAAAGGGGGCGCTAAACTCAAAATCGAATAGAACTGTAATACCAAGGATCTTATAAAATAGAGGATCTGCCCTTACAACAAAATCTTGAAGCCATACGTCACAGTTTCGCCACCCCTACTCTGTCCACTCCGCCCAATAGGATCGCAATGTTTGGAGCCAACAATCATGGCGGAAAAAAAGTAGCCAATCAGACAATGGTAGAAACGAGAGTAGCCAATCAGACGTGCCGATGCTTGGTTGCTTTTTGTCTTCACCGATTTAATAGGATGAAGATACATATGAGCAGATCCTCTATTTATAACATCCTTGTGTAATACGATAGTAGGAACACAAAATAGAAGTGTTTTCAATTTATTTATTTATTTATTTATTTATTTTTTGCAACAGGTGGCAGCATTATGCTACTTTGTATTGGGGGTTCCATCACATATGTTAGCATAGAACCAATGATGCCAACTAGTGGGGAAAAAATCCCATTTTGTGGAGATTCTTTCATATTAATTTCCCCGAAATGTGATAAAGGGAATTTTTGTCGCAATTGGCTGCTGCAAGTATGGTATTTCTCGTCAACAGCAACAAAATTCTCCATGGTCGGAAAGTAGACCAATAGCTACTGAATAATGTTGAAATCAGTGTTAATTGTCGAAATTGATTACCGGAATATACATGATAGTGCAGAAGTAACTTGGATCTTAAAAAATCCGAGGAAAGTATATTATGCTCTGATATTTTTTTTTTTAAATATAAATAATATAATTAATCAAAAAAGTAAAATGCAAAATGGGAAACTACCAACTTAACTACGTTCAACACAAAATGACTATAAAATAAAGTTCTTCCTTATCCTTACGTTCATTACAAAATGATAACGCAAAAAAAATATGTAAATATTAAGTGGTGACAACAAAATGTATTGTTTTTCTACATTTTCAAATCATACTAAAAATAATAGTACAAAATTTGTCTTTTTTTCTTTTGCTTGTTTTTCATAAGTGAACAGAGATAATGAAATGGAACTTACCACAATCATATATAATGTTATTCTCCAACAAAAAATATGAATCTAAAACATTTTCAGTGTTGCGATCCTTAGAAATTACAGTGTTGCCAGAATAACATTTCTCTCAAAATCTAAGTTAAGGTAGCGACTAGAGGAACGAATTCAACTGCATTTGGTTAAGTATCATGTTGTTTTGGTATCCTGTGAACTATTTTTTAAATAACGTTATTATTTAATTTTATTAACTGTATGTTAGAACTATTTTGTTTATTAATTCAATGTTCTCGGGATTGCTGCCAAAGTGAATGTTGCTGTGCTTAGCTTTCGTTACCATTTAGCAGTAACATCTTCAGAGCTTTGGATTGGAGTGTCAAGTCGTCAGTTTTCCCCCCGAAGGGGACGTAGGGACGTCTACCCATAGGCTACTTTGTCCAAAGTGTTTTTATTAGGTGTTTTCGTATGTTTTGTCGCGGTGTCAGAACGGATAGTGTTTTTGTTTGTTTCGCTTGGATGGAGTATAAAAAAAAAGAAATGCTGTTAGTTGTTTGTGTGTGTGAGAGAGAGCGTGTGTGGCATACATCCGTCAAGAACTAGCCGTGAAACGAACCTCCGGCATTTAGTCCAAAAACTGTTTGTTTGTTTGTGTGTGTGTGTGTGTGTGTGTGTCTGTGTTTGTATTGTGGTGTTGAGTTTTTTTTTAAATTCATTACTAGGTTGTATAGTGTTTCCACTACAGTAGTAGGGATGTTTGTGAAATCAATATTGACATAGTGGTCCTTGAAGAATTTGGAATCAACCATCCTTTTGGCTAAGTTCTTGTTGAGATTACTGATGAACTCTGTCGGTGGTTCTAGGTTGTACTTTCTGTATAGTTGTTGTGTAGAGGCCTCATCGCTGTTGGAAATTTTTAGCCAGAATTTGTCAGTTCTTTGTAGTTCAGCTACATGCTCGTTGTTAAAAAGTGATGATCTGTAGACCAGGTTGGATCTTACTATTGCTTTGTGCATTTTGTTTTAATGTACGTTTCTGTGTGTTGATTCTTCGTTATGAGTTTGAGGTAGTTGATGGTCCTGATTGTTTTTTACTTTAGTTCTTTGATGTGTTGGTTTAAGTTTATTCGGTGGTCAAGTGTGACACCAAGATACATGGCCAGTTTTTTTGGTTTTATTAGCGTTCCCCCGATATTGATGGTCTTGTGAAGGTTGCTGCGTGTACGTTTGGCCGTTGGGTGTATGAGGAGGAATTGCGTTTTGGAGGTGTTCATTTCCAGGTGCCATTCTTTGCACCATTCTGCAAATTTTCTGACCTGTATCTCGAGTTGTTTCATTATATTAATAATGATTCGAGACTATGTCCAGTATGCAGTGTCGTCTGCATATAGGGTGAGCTTGGTGTATTTGTACTGTGGGGTGTCATTTACGTATATGATGTATAGCAGAGGGGACAAAGTAGATCCTTGTGGTACTCCTCTTTCTATTTTTATTAGGTTGGAGAGTGAATTGTTAATCTTGATCCTGGTCTCCCTGTCTTTCAGAAAAAAGTGTATACACCTAATATATGTTGTGGGTAGATTCATGCTGATTAGTTTATATATAAGACTATCATGCCAGACGGTGTCGAATGCGCTGGATAGGTCAAATAATAGTGCGCCTGTTTTGTTGTGTTTTTTTCTTAGCTGTCTGAGCATCGTTGACGATCCTTATTACTTGTTGTATTGTGTTGTAGGTGGGTCTGAAACCAGCCTGTTGTTTAAGCTGGCCGCTGTCTGTCATATACTTGTGGAGCCTCACTATGATTTTTCCATTATTTTGGAGAGCGTTGATGTTAGTGTTATTGGCCTATAGGTTTTTGAGAAGTTGTATGGTTTCCCCGGTTTCGGGAGGAGGATGGTGTGTGCCTGTTTCCAATCTTTTGGGATATATCCCGTCCTAAGGCTGGCATTGTATACTTCTGTTGTTAGCTTCTGCAGGAGGTTGTTGGATGCTAGTTTCAGGTGTACTGTTTTTATGGTATCTGGTCCGGAGGCCGTGTTCCTCTTCTTTTTGATGGTTGATTTAAATTCATCTAGCGTTATTATGTTGAGTAGGATGTCGTGGTTGCCTGAGTGTGTCCTGTTTGCTGTTATTAGATTTTCGTGATAGTTGATTATGTTTTTTTCCTTGAGTGTTCTTTTATCCATTTTTGCTGTTCTGTGCAGTTGTGAGCTTTGGTGAATGTTTTACTCATGATGTCTTCAAAAAGTTGTGGTTTATCTATCTCTGTGGGTGCTTCGATGTTGTCGATTATGTGTGGTAGCTGTAGGTGTGGTTTCCGTTGATATTTGTTTCTGAGGGTTTTCCAGAACTTCCCCGAGTCTCGTTGGTTGCATTCTTGTAGTTTTCTACAGAGGTTATTCAATTTGTCTTCTTTGTGTCGTATTATTTCGTTTCTTATTTCTCTCTGTAGCATGTTTATCGTGAATTTTGTGTGTTCGTTTGGCTGTTTCTTGTATAATCTGTGTAGCTCTCTTTTCTCTTTTATTTTCTGAATGATTCTGAATGGTAATCCGTCTTCATTGGTGCTTATTTCGGTGGTGGGTATGTGTGGTCTAACTGTTGTTTGGATTGCTTCAGTTATTTTCCTGTTTGTGTCTTCGATTTCTTCCGGGCTGTCTGTAATGTGGATGATTCATTTCGTCTATGGTGGTCCTGTATGCATTCCAATCTGTTTTGTGGATTTGCTCTATTACTTTGTTGTTGTATATTTCAAAGTGCTTTTCTGCAATTGAAAACGGTAAGATAGCATGGCCCAATCCTGTGGCGAAGTCTGGTTTCTCGCAGTTGACTTTTGTATGCATTAGCGGGTGATGTTAGGATTTTGTCTGGCTTGGTATCTTTTTCTCCGAGGTGGGTCCCTCTAGTTTAGCTAGCAGCCAAGGGCTCATGGCTAGATACTCGATGAAACTTTTCCCATTATTGTTAGGTATGGGATCCCCAATTGCGTAATGTTGGCTGTTAATGTCGGAAGCAACGACGATTCTGTTAAACTTAGACAGGAAATTTAAGATCGGAAAGATGTTTGTGATGTTGAGCTGAGGTGGATTGGATAGTGTAGCTATGAAGAAAGGATTTTTTGTATGGATATAGATGAGGATAGGGATTGAGGCGTCTTCCTGTATCTCCTCTGGCAGTGGGTATACAGTAAACTTTATTATTCTTTACTAGAATGACGGTGCCACCACTTGCTCTTTTGTTCTGTTTCCTATCTTTTCTAATTGTGGTGAATCCGGGCATGTTCAGTGCGTTGCCTTGAGTGAGCATGGTTTCGTTAATTATTATAATTAGTATGTTGTGATCTTTTATGTATATGTACAGTTCTTCGACTTTGTCTGGTATTCTCAATGTTTACAAACAGAGGTCGTATTTTTTTTGTTTCTTTTGTGTATCTGTTATTGGTTTTCATCCTCTGGGTCGTGTCCATGTGTTTCCTCTAAGTCGTGTTGTGTTCTAGTCTTTCTTGATTTTTTGTATTTGTTTCTGCCAATGTATAGGATTCCTTCATTGGATCTCATAATGTTGATTTTTTTTCTTTGAATATTTCTTCAGTTGTCACTCGTAGTGTGTCTATTAAGTTTTTGGAGTTATCTTTGTGCAGAAGCGTAAGAGTACTGCTGACCCATGTGAGTATGTCGTCTTTCAGGTTTGTAAATTGTTTGTAGAATTCTTCTCTGAGTAAGTTAATTTCTTCGTTTTCTGTGCATGGGGTCTATTTTGGTGTATGTGCTTGAAATGAAATCTTTGAGTTTTACGTCCCGCGGTTATGCCGGTTAGGCTAAAGGAGACGGTGATGAGTAATGAATGAAATGGTGGAATGAAGAAAGTGGGAGGAAACGGGAGAACCCCGAGAAAACCCAAGCACATGGTGTTTGTCCACCACAAAGTTCACTTGTGTATGTTCTTCAGTTTCTTCAGTTTGATTACTTGTAGAAGCTTGTATTGGTTCAGCGTGTCTAGTGGGGAGTAGCATCTTCTTACAGGTGCTTTCTGTGTTTTCGTACGGCCTGGCCGGGCATATACTGCTCCCTGGTCTGGGTTGGTTGTTCTTGCAGGGGGCGCAGAATTGTTTTGATCTTTCCTTTTGGCAGCGGCTTGGGGGGGGGGTTGCCCCCCGAATTTGTAGCAGATGATTTTGTTGGTGCATGTATGTATGTTGTGTCCGTATGCATGATATCGTGTGCATGGAATAGATCTGCCTGAATTCCTTGAATTTTCCACTTTAAATCTAAAGGGACCTATCGTTATGCCGTTAGTGATTAGGCAGTTGATTGTTTCCGGGTCCTTAGGAAAGGTACATATAAGGGGAATGGGGCCCTTTCCAGATTGCATTCTGGTTATGTTTGAAATGTTTATTCCTTTTTGTATGAGGTCTTCCTTGATTTCGTTGACATCCTCTGTGGTTGGGACCCCGCTGGCCACACATGTGAAGGTGGCTAGTTTTGGTTTGTTATATGTGTAGTATTTGTAGTAATTGTTTGTGTTCCAAATTGCTGTGGGGCCGGTCTTTCGCTGAGTACCCACCTAAGAATTTTTGTTTGTCGTCTTGACTTTTGAATATTATCTTTATTCCATTGTTTCTTGATGGGCTGTGTACAGTTATTGTGATGTTGAGGGATTGAAATATCTGTTTTAGATGCAGTGGTCTAATGCTTTTTGAGTCTGGGTTAAACATTGCAATCGAGTATATTTTCGTTCCTTTGTTCGTATCTGATCTGTTTTGTATAGCGGGTGATGTAGGTGGAGAGTGTGGACGTCTTTTCTTTTTGTTGTACCAAGTGTTTGCTCCTGGAGGTTTCTCTCTCTTTCCCGTTCATTGTCCTGGTCATTGTCTTCATTCATTGGGGGTTCGTGGGGGTCCATCTGGACTGCCGTTTATTCTTCTGTTCTGCTGGCCTCCTTGCATCCTTGATCTGGTGTCACCATATCTTCTGAGGAAGGTCTATCTTCATATCTTGTGTTGGGTTTGTCGTTTCTTCTGTTTTTGTATGTGTTTGGTTTCTGGATCAGGAGCGTTGTGTGTTTCCCTTGAGGTGGAGTTCCTTCGTGCTTCTTGTGGGGGAGAGTTTGCTGCTTCTGCATAGTTGGAGCGGGATGGTGTGCTTGTGGTGAGCTTCAACAGGTGCTGCTGCTGTTTTCGGTGTCTGTTGTTCGTTCAGGGGAGGGTTGTACTGGTTTTCTTCCTTTCTTCATGTCGCTTGTGTGATCCCTTGTGTGGGCGCTTCCTTGTGTGATTTCTTTGTTTGCACTTTTGCTTCTTGTATCCCTGGGTGTGCGTTGCATATTGCTTGTATTTGTATTGTGAGTTCTTCTTTGTAAGTGATAGTGTTCTTCCTTGAGTGTTTGTCAGTATTTATTGGTAAGTGAAACTGTATTCTTTGAGTGTGCGTCAGATTTATTTGTGTTGATTCTCTGGTTAGTGTTAGTTTTCTTTTTTAGTTTTCTATTTTGTTTGAGTTCTTCACTGTGTGTGTGTTGTTGATTTGTTTCGACGTTGATTTCTTGAGTGCATACAAATCACTGGTTTCCTGCCGTGAGGCCGCTGGTCGTATCCTAGGTCGCTTCTACATTTCCATCCTTGGTCGGGCGTCTATAGAGTTGCTGTGCCGACTTCTTCCTAATCTCTGTTCAGCGTAAGCTCTAAACTCCGATAAACAAAATATTTGTATCCTTCCGCTTGTCACAAATACGATTGGCTAGTGATGTATCACTCTCACTCCCCACGGGGAGGAGCAAGTTATACACGTGGATTTTGACAATACTGTCTCGTGTTGTCCAGATACTGACAGCAACAGCAGACAAGAAAGAAAAAAAGCTCGAAAGATTTAAAAAAAAAGTATTTGAATTTCGCTGGTAAACAATTGTTTTGCTTAGTGAGCAAAGGTTTGCCTTGTTGGTGTTTCACCACAACACTCGCTGAATCGAGATTCATGCCAGCCATCTTTGAGACTTTAGAAGCAGAACACCCGTCCACAGTTGAGTTGGCGCCAGAATTACTGCGCATGCTTAGTGTTTATTTCTATTGTTGCATTTACCACATTCGATTGCAGTATTATTAGATAATCCGTATTATATTTTTGTCATTTATAATAATATAGCAGTTTTATATGAAGCTTCATATTAAAAGTAATAATCCAATCATATGAACTATTTTGCGGAGGAGTACAAGCGTTGGTAGGACAACAGCAAATCAGCGAGATTTAGTTTCACGTGGCTTTATTTATCGCAGTTTAGAGCTTACGCCGAACAATGTATAGTTGTAGTGGTGGAGTTGTTTCCTTCGCTTGTCTCGCTGCTTCACTTCTAAATTGGTAAATGTTTTTGTGATTTATGTTGGCCCTTGAAAGAGTTGGGCCCCCTCTCTGGTATTAGTTTCTTGGGCTTCTCATCCAGCAGTACTGTAATGGGTTAGTATTGGTTGGTGATAGTTGTAGTGTGTTGTTTAGTCGGGGTTCACGGTGTGTGTAGTGTAAATAGTCCTGTAGTTAACACTGCAAGGTATCAGGGACTGTACTGTTGTTGTGTAGGTGCATGTGTTTTTGTTTTATGTGGATTTCGCCTTATCTTAGCAGTCCCGTTGGGATAGGCTAGTTCCACGCACTGCCCGGCAGTCGGCAAAGCCTGTAAACACAAGAGCTCCTACTCTAAGCTCGTAAACTCAAGAGGACCAGGGCAGCGAATGGTCTTAACCTCTCCTGCCGGTGAGCAAAACGTCGACACTGTCGCGGACGGAAGAAATATATTTAGCTCTGGTTCTAAAAAGAGCCAGGTGAGCCCGTTCTGAAAAGAAATGATTGATCCAGGTCACGAGAGGTTGGTGGCCCTAATAAGAGCCGGACAGGTACTGCTTGTCAGAACAGGGCTGTCCTAGTCAGTTGTCAGAATGTCTTGGGTGACTCTGAAAAGAGCCTGTTGTTTGTCTTGGTCTTTTGTCTTAGACAGCATAACAGTATGTGGCTTGATCACACTGTGTTAATTATCACTATCACTTATTCAACGCGGGTTATCCGAACACTGCCAGTTCCAAAGGCTCGTATTTGGTCGTGAGTGCCGATTCTTCTGAACCTGTGCGTGGACACTGCTTGCCTCTCTTAATCCGAGTCAAGTTGCTTCTTCCTGCCTTTCTGGTCTCGTCAAATCGGATTGGAGTGTGCGGGTCGTACAATTTATATTATAGTCTTAAGGAATTGCTGTGTTCCTATTGGTTGTTGTTATCAGCCAATAACGTGCTCTGATGTTGCCGGTGGAAACTTCTCTGATTGGCTGTTGGTTCTTTTCGTACTGAGAAGCTGAAGCCAGATGTCAGGTAGATGATAACCTTCGTCTCTGATGGAGGGCTTGTGTGTACGAATGAATAGAGCTTCATATATTTTCTTGTCCCAGAACTATTTGCTTTTCTTTAGAACTTCAATTTTGTCCCACATAGCCGTATGATTGTATTGTATGCAGTGTTCGGCTATTGCATATTTTTCCGGTTGTTTCAGTCTGGTTTGTCGCTGATGTCCTTTTATTCTGTCTTCAACATTCCTTCCCGTTTCCCTATGTAAGTGGCATTACATTCACATGCTACACTATAGATGCCCGGTATCTTTAATCCCAATGGGTCTTTTACAAACTATACAACTATTATTTAAAAAGTAGTTCTCAGGATTCCAAAACAACATGATGATCAAATGTAGTTGAGTTCGTTCCTCTAGTCGCTAGCTTAAGTTAGATTTTAAGGGAAATGTTACAACACCAAACAGAGTAGATATATTTTATTCTGGCAACACTGAAAATTCTTCAGCTCATATTTTCTGTTGTATAATGTCATTATCTATGGCTATGATAAGTTGCATTTCAATTATTTCCTATCACTTACGTGAAGAAGCAAAAGAAAAATGGAAAATTTTGTATTATTTTTAATATGTTAGGCTCTAACGTAATTATTCATCAACTACTTGATAAACGTAGAAAATCGAAATTTACAGGTAGTTTATTCATAAATGAAGGAAATGTGAGACATACAATAGCTTCATTTCTCAGATTTTTTCAATTTATATTTTTTATTTAGTATAGCGTTGGAAATTTGAGAGCAAAATGAGAATTTCTACCTCTTGAGATGGAATTTTAAAATGTTTGAGGTTGGCATCACTGCATTTAACATCTCAACACATCATCTCTGAACATAACAGGTTTTACACAACCTGTGAGAAGGGATCATGGAGTACTTGTAAAGTGAAATGTCCATAAACCCCTCCAATAGCATCTTTTGTTTACATCGTGTATACCGCAGGCATGTTTCGACAAATAAATAAATAAGTGCACCACTGACTTGAAGTAATTACTGGCCCTTGTAATTAGACTAACATCGTAAAACGTAACATACTCTTCACATTAAGAATACAACACCAAACAGAGCAGATATATTTTATTTCATAACCCAGTCAGTTATACTGAAATCCATCTTTGTGATTTTAGGGATTGGCAAAACCGGTTTTTATAAAACCGGAAACCGGTTTCTAGATAAACGAAATCCGGAAAACCGACATTTCGGTTATCCAAAAACCGGTTCGGTTTTTGACCGAAACTGGTTTCGATGAAAAGTGTTGGAAAACATAGAACTATTTCTGTGGAAACGGAATCGGTTTCCGGAGAACAACGAAATCACGGTCAGAAATAGAACAAATTTTGGAAAAAATCAACCGGTTTTAAAGAAAACTGAAACATTATCCGGTGAATAACCGAAACAGATTTCAGTGAAAAACAACCGCTTTTTTGGAGAAAACCAAAACCGTTTTTAAAATTTTCAAAAACCGGTTTCGGTTTTTCTAAAAACCTGTTTTTGTGCCCACCACTAGCTTTTTTTTTTTCTTTTGCATTTTTAGTATGTTGTGACTCATGCTTAAACAACTAACTAGATACAAATTTTTATATTTACACCTAGGATATCAAGGCCGAATTTCCGCTTTCGACGCTTCTTCTGAGGATTGGGCCATCTCTAACTTGGGTACCTGTGCTTGGTGTTTCTTTTTATTTTGTGATTAGCGATCTACTCTGCAATAAAGTGTAATTTTGTACTGTATTATTTTAATTTGGTCCACATTATGATACGTTAGCTGAATAAAAATGGTTTGGATTATTTGTCCAAGTAAGTCAAAAGGAATAAATTAACTTAAAAGTAATTTATTAAGTACCTTATATTTAATAGTATTCATAGTATGAGAAATTAAAGTTGATTTACTAACAACCTAACCCCTAATCATTAATATGAAGTAAAGTATTTGGTCTAGGAATTAATTCGTGCGGTTGGTACGCACACATTGAAGCTGTAGTACAAACACAAAATACATAAATACCTTAAGAAAAATATTGTCCATCGCTAGCCACCACTTTCGCCCATCTGTCAGGCAATGTACGGATTCCGTGGCGAAAGAAGTCCTCATCCTTGGAAGCGATCCAGTCAGAGACCCATTTTCCGATATCTTCTGAAGAAGTAAACCGCTGTCCAATCAAATCGTTGTTCATGCAATCGAACAAGTAGTAGTCCGAAGGAGCAACGTCTGGTGAATACGGCGGGTGGGGTAAAACTTCCCATCCGACATTTTCTAAATAGGTTTTGACCGGTTTTGCGACATGTGGGCGAGCGTTATCATGTTGAACAATAAGTTTATCATGTCTGTTCTCCCATTCTGGTCGTGTTCTGGCCAGAGCTTTCTTCAAACGCATTAATTGTCGTCGATAACGTTCTCCATTCATAGTTTCACCCGGTTGCAGCAGCTCATAGTACACCACACCTTTCATATCCCACCATATGCACAGCATAACCTTTGTACAGTGAATATCTCGTTTTGGTTGTGATGGACCTGGTTCACCTGGTTTCACCCAGGCCTTTTTTCGTTTAGGGTTCTCGTAATGGATCCACTTCTCATCACCCGTAATAATTCGATGCAGAAACCCCTTTCTGCTCTGTCGTTGAAGCAGCAATTCGCAAATGGTTTTTCGTCTTTCAACGTCTCCGTCTTTCAACGTCTCCGTCTTTCAATTCATGTGGAACCCAATGTGACATCTTTTGAATCATTCCCATGGCTTTCAAGCGTTTGGAGACTGTTGTTTGATCAACGCCTAATGCTGCTGCAAGTTGTTCCTGCGTTTGACACGAATCCTGCTCGAGCAATGCTCTCAATTCTTCGTCTTGAAATTGTTTTGGCTGTCCAGCTCGCTCTTGGTCTGCCAAGCCGAAATCACCACTTCTAAACCGTGCAAACCACTTCTGACACGTTCGCTCAGCTAGAGCATGGTCACCATACACTTCCACCAAAATACGATGACTTTCAGTCGCACTTTTCTGCATGTTAAAGTAATGCAGCAGGACACCCCGCAAAAACACTTTATCAGGCACAAATTGCGCCATGTTCACTTAACTACAAACTGGTGTTGTTGACGCTTTAATCCACTGCCCTATACTACGAACGATACGCGATGACAGGGGTTTGCAACACATGTGTGGATACACGGAATTGTGGGACGCTCCGTTCGTTGCGCCATCTCTTGTCCACCCGCACGAATTAATTCCTGGACCAAATATTAAAAGTATGAATACTTTTTGACATGAGGTGGTTTTCGTATTTAATAATTTCAGTGAGCAACGGATACCCCACAAGATGTTTTTGTTTTATTCTATGGAAGTTGTTTGCTTTTCTAAGATTTTTCAATGATGTATGAACACCTCCCATTTAAAATTTGCAGCTTATCATTTAAGGTCCCATAATATAGTGTGGTAAGGAGAACGCACCATTTATTGCAGACTATCCGCCTTATGCAGAGTCACTTTGATGTACGTCTAGTGTCATACTAAAGACTTGAGTACTGCAGCAAACATATGTTAGTCGATCTCTTTATCATCGACTAATCACACGTCAAAACGTCTCTGCATAAGGCCCTATGTTTTTTCATTTTAAGTTTCATTATTTAACTTGTATGCGGTGGTCGCGGTGGCTCAGTGGTAGAGCGCGTAAATCTGGTTGGTGGGTTCCCTGGTTCGATCCCCAGCCGAGTATGTTTGAGATGGACAGCATCGTGTCCGTGGGTTTTCTCGGAGCAACCGGGTTTCAATTCCCCGCCGGGGAGCTATGTTTCGGTTATTAAACAAAATACAGTAAGATTGACAGAATACAGAAGACAGAAAACAGAATACAGTAAGATGTGTAAATATATACAGGGTGTTTCAAAACAACACCGACAACGTTTGGGAGGTGATTTCTGACACCAAGATAAGACAAAAAGTATAGATCAACTTGGGTGCACAAATGCTTCCTTTCGGAGTTATAGGCTGCCAAAAACGTGAAAAAATTAACTTGATAAGTCCATAGCTCCAAAACTATGGGACCTACCGTAGTCGGGTCAAGACTTCACTTAGGAAGTAGTATATGTCCTATCCAAATATCCATATTTCAGATTTCTGTGGTACTCAACAATTTTTATAAATGTAGTTGGAGAGTACTTCAAATTATATGCCCGTAGCCAAACTGCCTCGATAAAAATTGCTTCATGAGTACCTTAGGATTCTGAAACATGTATTTTTGTTAGTTTGTGCACATATTAGTTCTTAAGTGATGTCTTGACACGACTATGGTAGGTCTCATAGTTTGAAGCTATGAACCTTTAAAGTTGATTTCATTTTTTCATGTTTTCGGCAACTTATAATTCCGAAAGGAAGCATTTGTGCACCCAGGTTGGTCTATACTTTTTTTAAAAATTTTATCTTGGTGTCAGGAATCACCTCCCAAACGTTGTCGGTGTTGTTTGGAAACACTGTGTGTATATAGAGATTGAATAATCATATGAATATTATTTGTGAATGAAAAGGGGTTATTTTATTAGCTAACAATTTATCACATAAGCACTGAGAATAACATTTTTTTTAACTAAACAGATTCTGTCTTATAGCTTTTTACATGAGCATTTCTGAGGAATATTTATTCCTAATATTTGACATGTGCAACTCAGCATAAACAGAAATGTGTGACACGTTAATAAGTATTCAAACAACTGTTACAACATTAATATATTTGTCATCAACTGATAGGAGCCATTAATTTAATTAATCTAAGAACAAAACTAATTGTGTAGTATCCATATACATTTATAAATAACATTTCACAAATTACTTTGCTGTCAGAGACCTACCAACAATCAATCATAGCTATTGTCATCATAACACAGGAAAATGACTAGGAACACTGGCGGAAATCCGGGACGGATGAGGGAGACATGTCTCCTTCAATCTTGGAACTGTGGGGGACTGCCTCTCCCAATAATCCGATTTGAATTTTTTTTTTTTTTTTTTGAGGGGGAGAAACGTGATGGTTTGTGTCCGATTGCCACAAAAGAAAGTGAGATGAAATTTATGTTCTCCCCAGAATAAGCCTCACATTTGCCCGACTCCCAATGTTAAACTCTGCTCCCCTGATCCTCCACAGCACTGTTTTTCAACTTCATAAATATTTTGAACATCGCTTAAAACAATGAAAACGGTCTTATCCGTTTCCCCAATGTTGAAGACGGATTTGCGCCGTTGACTAGGAAGGTAACAGCAGGAAAATTACTGACTTGGAGAGTGTTCTGCCACCTTTTAAAGCCTTTAGTGTAGAATTAACAGATATGAAATCGTGCAATTAACACGATTTGTTGTTGAAAATGAGGCTTTATATACAGTATTATTTTGGCTTAACACTTTCTCATTTACCAAAATTTGTTTGTTTCTTTTTTTAAGGCTAATATAAGCCTCTGACGTCTGTGCCTTAAAAAGTTTTAATTATTCTAAAATAAATCATGCTAAAAAATAATTATACAATACAATAGTATTGCCGACGAGATAAGAGGAGAAATAAGGTTTTATCGACTATAGTATTCGCGCCGACTCGTGAAGCTTGACCTAGATCTACCGATTTCATTACCCAATATAACGCGAGGGTGTGTTCCATTCGTCAACCCCCACCCATCAGATTTTTGTCAGTGTCTTCTCTCGCGCTACACGGAAAACGTCTCCCGAGAACACAGTATTGTCGGATTGGCGCCAAGTTCCGTTTTGTTAATTGCTTTTTTTTATTATTGCGTTATATTTTCGTTGTTACTATTCGTGTTATTGTCACCATTTTAGAACAATTGTTACACTGGTTAGTGTTGTGAGGTGTTATTATTGGTAATTTTTAAATGCTTTTTCACATATTCATTTACTATGTCTTCAAAGTTTGGCAACATTGTTGATGAATTTCTGCTGTTTGACGTTTCCCCAAGTGTGCGCTCGGAAAGCGGCTCCACGAATTGTACCGAAGTTTTCCGATGCATCGGAGCTCAAGCAAAATATTTCTATGATTAGTTTAGAGCCCAAGCTTCACGACTCGGCGCGAGTAACTATAGTTTTCGTAAATTTTCAAGAACTAATGACTCAAGTCTGGAAAAAACTTTGCTTGTCTCAACTCATTTCGCTTTGTAAATGAATGGCCTATATAAGCTTTATGCGCTGATGTTTTGTTAATTTCATCTTAAGAGGATCCTTTCATGTCACGAGAGATCCTCGAAAGGGTTTGATGTAACAAAATTTGTACCATATTTATTATTCGAATATCGTATATTGTGTAATGACCTGCATATTTTTAACGTTGATAATTAATCTCCATTATGTTCGTACAATCACATTATCAATTTATAGTTATCATACTATTATTCGTGTAACTGGTGACGGCGGTAGCTCAGTGATAGAGCGCTCCCTTCTGGTCCGTGGGATCAGAAGCTCGCACCTCGCACCAAGTGACATTTGTAGTGGACAAACAATGTGGTCGTGAGTTTTTCCAATTCTCCCGTTTCCTCCCACTTTCTTCATTCCACCATTTCATTCATTTCTCATCATCACATTCTTCCTTAACCTCGGTGGTATAATCGTGGGACGTTAAACTAAAGGAAAAAACGATTTCTTTTTCTTTTGCGCGTAACTCGAGGACTGTCATTTGGAGTCTAAGATTTACGTAGGTGAACTACTGTTGCCCACAAGACTCGACAAATTTCATGACTGGATTAGAATATGGGAATTGCCGCCGTATTCTCGTCTCATTTTCCTGTCAAAAATTAAATCGAGACGAGGAATATTTCATCTCTTATCCAACACTCCCTCGTATATACACTTCTTTCGATAAACTTTACGAGATGAAACGTATGCCGCTATAACCTGCTCTCGAAAAGAAAAATTTCAAATTTAATTTATTAATAGAGAGAAGAAAATGTAATAAAACCTCAATCTTTGTTGACATCTTTAAAATGAACGTAATATGCTACACATATTCCATATATATAATTTACTATTTCTCAAAGAAACTTTGACATTAAATATATATTTATACAATTTCTTTTTTAACAAGAAAAAAAATATGAAAAAGTTTTAAATTACATTCCCTTTTGAAACATAAATGAAAATAAAACATTGTAACTTTGATGTTTATATATAATTATAATACTAGTATAATCTAAAACAGCGTTTTCTCGGAGTAGAAATTACATTTAAGAGAGACAAAATATTGTTTACATATGAGGAAAGGAAAGTGGTTATAATTCTTTTTGATTTTCTAAGAAAAACTCGTACCAACAATAATATAATGGATGTAAACAGATTTTTCTTTCGCCCGTCTTGTTTATTTTGTTTGTTTCGAACAGTAAACCGAATTATTTGTAGTTGTTTTACTCCCTCATTTCAACAATATACAGGATGTTTCGAAACAACATTGAGAACGTTGGAGAGGTGATTCCTGACACCAAGATAACACAAAAACTATAGACCAACCTGGATACACAAATCCTTCCTTTCGGAGTTATAGGCTGCCGTAAAGATGAGAAAATGAACTAAAAGGTCTATAGCTCCAAAACTATGGGACCTACTGTAGTCGTGTCAAGACTTCGCTTAGGAACTAAAATATATGCTTCAGAATCCTAAGGTACTCACACTATATTTTTTATAGAGGGAGTTTGCGTACGGTCATATAATTTGAAGTACTCACCAACTACCTCTATAAAAATTGTTGCGGAAGTACTGCAGGATTCTGAAACTTGGATATTTTGATAGGGCGTCTTGACGCGACTACCGTAGGTCTCATAGTATTGGAGCTATGGACCTTTGAAGTTCATTTTTTTAATGCTTTCGACAACCTATAACTCCGAATGGAAGCATTTGTGAACTTAAGTTGGTCTATACTTTCTGTCTTATCTTTGTGTCGGAAATCACCTCTCAAACGTTGTCAGTGTTGTTTTGAAACACCTAGTATATACATGTTCAACGCATGTTACTAATATTGCTGAGCAGAGAAACAAACGAGTTATTTGTAAGAAGTATCATTTAGCAAACTTACTTTATATATATATTCACTCTGTCCGTTCGCTCGTCCGGGAGACAAGAAAAGTTCTAGCTCTACTTAGTGGATCATCAACAAAATTGGTAAGAATTTAGAGTGAAAAAAAATGCCTGAAAGAAGGAGATGCGTTGTCGCTACTATTATTCAACTTTGTCCTGGAGTACGCTATAAGGAAAATCAAAGATAGCAACCAGAGCCTAGAGCAGAACAGTAGGTTATGGCATATGCCACCAGGTTATGGCATATGCTGATGATGATGTAAATTTAATAGGGAATGATAGTAGAAAGAAATGCAGAGGTCTTATTAAACGCTTGTAGGGACATGGGTTTAGAAGTAAATACAGAGAAAACTAATATCATGTAAGTTCGTCGGGATCGTAATACGGCAAATTATGGATGCGTTAAAATATCAAATAATACTTTGGATCAGCGGCACAGATCTGTCTTCAACATTAGGGGGGGGGGAAAGTAAGACCGTTTCCTTTTTTTAAAAACTATGCTCAAAATATTTGTGAAGTAGAAAAACAATCATGTGGAGGATCAGGGAGCCGAGTTGTTTACAACATTGGGAGGCAAGCAGATTTGATGCTTAATCTGGGGAAACATCAATTTCTTCTCACTTTCCTTTGTGGAAAGTTTTAGCGGGTGATTTTTTTAAAAAAATATTAATTGGGAAAAAATTCCCTCGTCCCACGCTGAAATCACATTCGTTTAGTAATTACTACTGTACATAGTTCCAATTTCATTTCATTTAATACTCTAACCCTGTTGTTAACGTTAATTGTAATATTATTTGATCTCTTAATCTCCGTTCCTGCCCCTTCCTGGCTACGTTATTGGCTCTGAATATCTTTCATAAGAAATTTATTCATTGATTTAGTTGTTTTCCAGAAATCCAGTTTTTCAATTTATAAATATGTTGTATCTTTCTGTTTTGTCTTCTTTAATATACCCTAATTTTAATAATCCCAGGGCTCATAGTGATCTGATCTCTTGTAAATGGTTGAAAAGTGACCAAAAATGGCCAAAAGCACACAAAAAAGTGACCAAAATCTCATCATGCCCCTTTTTTCCTTTGTCAATTTCTCCATCACCTTTCTCTTTGTTTGTTCGTTTGTTTCTTCTTTATTTCTTTTTGAGCTTTCTCCTTTCTTAGGTTTTCAAAGTATGCTTTGTAGTTACGGTAAACAGACTTAGCAGATGCAAAAAGCTTCTGAGAAAGTGGAACCAGTTCTTGTCTATTTCCGAATTTCTTCATCCCAGACATTATATTTAACTTTGCATTAAGAGTACTCAAAAACGTGAAATATTCAAATTCATCACCTACTCTTAAGAAGAACATACAAGAAGCATAACATAAGACGAACATGATGAACCACACAAACACACTCACACAACGTTGAACGGAGCGTTAACTATTACGAGAGAAAACTAAAAGATTATTATGATAGAAGAAAGAATAGACACAGAAGAGTTCTCAATCCCACCTTGAGAGCTTAAGCATCCACCAACCGTCCACTGTGCTTTAGATAGAACAAAAGCTGAAGTGAGAATAAAGCTGACACCTGACAGTTTCACATGTGGCAGCAAGTTCTGAAGTTTTCAGAAGAGTAAAGTAACAAATTTCTGCCTTTTTCCATTTTTTTAATATTTTTCTTAGAAAACTGCCAATGCAAAACATAAATCACACGAAAAATCACTTTACCTCTCAAAAAAGTAACTTTTAATGACAAATTTGAAAAAAAGTAACTTTTAGTGACCAACTTTAAAAAAATGTAAATTTTAGTTTAAAAAACTGACTCGCAATGAGCCCTGTTCCGTTCAATGAATTTACGTGAATAAAAATATACTTTACAAAAATTAAGCTAGCGCCAAAGGTGTTCCTGCATAACACGAGACTCAGTCTAAAAATATATATAATTCTTACTTCGATCGATCTCTTCATTTCTAAAAGCATCTTGACTACACCCTTGTAACGTCCGTTCGTTGATACACCACTTGCAGAGCAGACTCGAAACCAGCCATAGAGCTTTGGGGTTCATGAATATGTTAGTAGGAGTCAACTCATTAAAAATTCTCTTATAAATATCTAAATTGTGCTTTTGTATTGAGCTCTGGACTGGACATGGAACATTTAGGGAGGGCCAGGCCCTCCTTAGCCCCCTTCTGGTTGCGAGCCTGTTCCAGAGTAGCACTTACCAACTGAATCTGGTGTAGCCTTATTACTATATTGCCACATTTTTCCTTATTGAGGAGGAGGTAGGTAAATGACCGCTCAAGACGTTGCCAATTTCAGTAATCTGCATCTGTCCATCAATCTCTTTTCTCGGAAACGACCGCGGAGCCCAGGAGGGTAGGTATCAGCGGTCTGTTTTGTCGATTGTTTCCATCGAAACACCGCTCGAAACAATGAGGTCATGTGGTTCTCGAAGCCGTACATGAGAACGAGGTCGCTTCGTATTTTGAAGTGAAATAAATAAATAAGAATATTGCCTTCTTTCCTAAACGCTAAACCTTTTTTAACTTGATGTAATAAACAACCTATATGATACTGACTGATACAATTGGATTTGGGGGAGTATTCCTTTCCCATCCAGGGGTGTGTGTAAAGAAATTTGGAGGGGTGTTAGGGGAGTGTTGGGGGATGTAGAGTACTCGCTGACGCCGAGGTTTCTCCTGGCATGATTCGTGTCACTTATGTTGATTCCCTGTGCTGTTAGGCGTACTTTCACAATGAACTTACATGCTCATGTTGCAGGTTTTTTTGTTGTGGACTATACCAATAAGAGAAGGTGGTTTTATTTATAGTCGGCAAATATTGAGATTTTTAAAATTTAATTTATTTGGTGTTTTTCATTTTTATGAAAATAAAATGCAGGAATTAAGGTATTTGGAAAATGTTTAATTACGTATTGGTGATGCATGTGCACGTGTTTTAATTATGTCCCTAAGAATTCACAGAATGCTTTTACTGAATAACACATTATGTGTTAAGGTTAACCTGTGATGTTGTTTTTCTATTATTATTATTTTGTTGGGTGTTTTTGCAGTGATGATTGTTTGCAGTGGATGAAAGTGGTTTTCAAGTTCTTTGACCAAGGTTTCTCAATCTTTTCCACAGGCGTACCACCAAAGCATGTTGAGCTCCGTGGCTAAGCGGTTAGCGTACGTGCCTTTAGCTTAGGACACCTGAGTTCGATTCTGAGCGGGAGCTCATGTAGGGTCGGATTCCACGCTAATCATTAGGTCCCGTCTCATAACGTCCCTTTCGCTGCTGAAAGAGACGTTAATCTCAGAATCAACTCAACCAAAGCATATTATTAAAGCCTGTGACAAACATCTTGGCATTTCAGCTAAACGAATAAAACGCAAGCTCTGACGCGACGTTACGAAGTGGTAAAGGGCTATGACTTGGCTAAGCAGACGGACTACAGCGCGATCAGGTGGCAAGAAATAGGCTGAAGTGAATGTGTAAAAAATAAACGTGGCAATACCACAGGCCTCTCATTTGCTAGCAGGATTTAAAGGGAACTTGGAGCGCCGCCTTCAAATGCTAAGATGTTTGTCACGCCTTTTAATTAATACTGCCATAAGTCGTACGTACCATCAAGAGCATCTCGTATACCACAACAAGAACACCTAATTTCGACTGTTTTTAGATTTATCTTCGGTCGTACTCGCCCTGGTTTAAGTTGTAATGGCTTTATTTGATTGACTATTTGATTCTATTTGCTTCTATTTGACTGATTCTTCAATAGCTTAGGTTCAGTATTTATATGAGGTCGTTGTTTGCTATACATTAGACTGATTGTTTTAAGTCAGTTGTATTTCTTCGCCTTCATTGTTTTTCAAGCTGAGACTTTTTTTCTTTTCTTTTCTTTCTTTCTTTCTTTCTTTCTTTACATTGACATCTTGTGGATTCTATTCGGCATTCCATCAACACGCCTAAAGTTACAAATGTTTGCAATTTTACATTTCCGCGTGTTGCGTTTTCTTATTACTATGCGGTTTCTTTCTTTTTTTGGTGATGTTAATTACCTTTCTTTTTTGGTTTATTTGTGTTTCTTACTTCTCTTGCATATTCTTTTCTGCGAGTTCATATACATTTTTTATGATTTCGGAAACAAATTTAAGTTATACCTCGACATACAGCCATCTCCACTTTAATCTCTCTACTAAAACCGGAAGTTAATTCAGACAATACTTTCACGTACAAAAATTGAAATATTAAGAATAGTAGTAATATAACCAGTGGCGTATTTAGGGGGGCTTCCGGGCTTAAGCCCCCCTGAAATCTTATTTACTATTGTAAAGTATATGAAATATCTTGCAGAATTTTCATATTTTCAGGCAAAGCCCACCGAAAGTTAGCAACCCCCCCGGAAACAAAATCGTAAATACACCACTGAATATAAAAATTGGAACAATAAGACAGTACTGGTTATATTCCTCATTACATAATAGATCATGGACAATCATTCTTTTGCTGTGTAGTTATCTACCGAAGTCTGCCCGCTACCTAAACAACAATTATTGGTATAAGCACAGTATAATCAATTCTTAAAAATGTTTTTCGCTTTCTTTTATCGTTTCTATTTATATAAATCAATATTGAACTCGAAAGTTGTAGGTCCCAGATTCGATGCCCGGTGGAGGCACTCGGTCGAAAAAGTGTGAAACGCTTTTTCAGGCCAGCCACCCTTAATGAGGTTTTTCTCATTCACACCAGGTAAATGCCGGGGTGGTACCTAACTTATAGGTCCCATGCCGCCTCCTCCTTTCCGCAATCCTTTCCCCGTATAGTGTGATCACCGATGGACGTCCTCATTCAAACGCGACGGGCTAAATGGCCATAGACGCCGAAAGCCCAGAAATCTAATTCCTAATCCTAATCCTATTGACGGCCTAACATGGCCATAGATGCCGAAAGCACAGAAATCTAATTCCTAATCCTAATCCTATTGACGGCCTAACATGGCCACAGATGCCGAAAGTCCAGAAATCTAATTCCTAATTCTAATCCTAGTGACGGCCTAACATGGCCATAGATGCCGAAAGTCCAGAAATCTAATTCCTAATTCTAATTCTAGTGACGGCCTAACATGGCCATAGATGCCGAAAGCCCAGAAATCTAATTCCTAATCCTAATCAAAAGTTGTGGATTTCAGTCATTTCCGCTTTTAGAGGAGAGTTAAGGATGGATCTCTAGATGAAATATGATGTCATAATTGCTCAGTGGTACCCACCCGGCTGCTCTAATGGCTAGCGTGTGCACCGTTGGTGTACGTTGTCTCGGCTTTGATTCCCGGTGGAAGATCATTTGGAATTTGAACTGTCCTCGATGTTTCTATGTTGGTGTGCCTGTCGTTATACGTTACTGGAAAAACGAAATCAAATTTTTAGGTTTTACGTCCCACAGTTATGTCGGCTAGGCTACAGGAGAGGGTGCTGATGAAAGAATGAACAAAATGGTGCAATGGAGAAAGTAAGAGGAAATGAGAGAACCTCGAGAAAACCCACGTGCACGGTCTTTGTCCACCACAAAGCTCACTTGGCGCGACCTGGGATCGAACCTTCGATGATAATTTGGTTTCCAATAAAGTTAAGGAGAATTGGACCAAGGACCTATGAGTAGGTAGAATGGTCACGAAATTATAGCCCGTAACAGCACCACGTGGATCCACCACAACTAGTAGACGACGGACTTCTGGCCCCTCCTACGAAGCAGACGACTATATCGGAGCAGCAGCGCCACCGCCGTCTGGAGATCTATTAATTCGACAGCAATCAGCGGACCATTACCAGTTCTCTCATATCCCTCCTACTGTTTGCTTTGGAACATTAGGAGTAACCTAACCCCAGGCCTCTAATTTGCTTTGGGACTCTTGGCCTTTCCTTTCTCCTGGCCTATCCTGCTACAGGCTTTGTTTGGAATCTTAACCCCAGTTTCTTAGCCTGCTACGGGGCTCTGTGACCACTAAGCTCCTCAATGCTTGCTACGGAGCTTTGGGGGTTCCATTCGCCACACTGCCTAGCCTGCCACGGGGCTTTGTGGAGATCCTGTCCGCGATCTCACGGTTAAGGACTACCTATTCTAACCTAACAAATCTAGAGAAGAATAACTTTGTAGTATTTCTGTAAATACTGTTATTTAGTGAGTTTTATAATAAAAGCCGGTAGTGGGAGTCGATTCCGTACACTTATTTTGTTACCTCGCTCTACCTACAACCTATATGAGACAGTTTTACAATATTAATATATGGCGTTGTTATCGTACAGTATCTATTATTACCTAGGTATATTTACAAAATAATTCGTTTAAAAAAAACTACTCATAAGAATGCACACTCAATTATATTATGCTGTTGATTTTGTTAGGATCTATCAATTTGTATATTTATCTTTGATACATTAGCGTTCAACGGATGAAAATTGGCTAGTAGTATGTACGATTTTAATGATTCCATGTTTGGACCACCCTATATATACGAGGAAACTAGGGTAGTTTTGAGACATGGGTCTCTGGGTATGCAGAACTTTATTATAGCTATTACATTTTTTCAAAATATTCTCCATGACACTCTAGAAAGTCTCATCATTCTGAACCAATTCTCGAAGCGTTGGCGCCAGTATATTTCAAGCACTGCACTTAACTGCCCTGTGTAAGCAGTGACAGCATCTTCAGGGAAAAAAATCTACGTTCACGAAATTTAGCCTTCATCGTAGGGAACAAGGAAAAGTCACATGGTGCCAGGTCAGGACTGTAGGGTTGGTGGCTAAGAATTTAACACGACTATCTTCAATGAATTCAACTGTGATGTTTGCTGAGTGAGCAGATGCATTGTCATGGTGAAGCATGATTCCCCGCAGGCTTCTTCTTGGTCATCTCTCCTGGATTTTCTGGACCAGTTGTGGAAGTACACTATGTATCACCCCGCTGTAATTATTCGTTGATTTAAAAAAGGAATTGTGGCCGCATGCCCTCTTGGTGAAGAAAAATATTGCCAGCATTTTATTTTCAACACTTCTCGACCTTTTGACTTTCATGGGTGCTTCTTCGCCAGGAAACAACCACACAGACGATTGGCGGTTTATTTCGGGATCAAATTGATATGTCCATGTTTCGTCACCAGTAACTATGTCCGACACCCTCCTAGAATCACCATTGTTAAATTTCTGGAGCATGTCTTGACACCATTCGACACGAGTCTGCTTCTGAGCATCTGTCAAGTTGTGGGTCACCCAATATGAGGAAATCTTCCTCACACACATGTGCTTGGGTAAAATGTTTGAAATACTCGGCGAACTAATACCAAGGGCACACTCAATGTCACTGTAGGTCACATGCGTATCTTCCCTGATTACAGCATCAATGTTTTCTTCCGTGACAGGAGTGGACGGCCTCCCATTGCGTCCCTCATCATCAAGTGAGGCCCGGCCCCGTTTGAGTTCAGAATACCAGTGGAAAACTGTTGCTCGTGATGGAACATTGTCCCCAAATGCAGCAGAAAAACTTTAAGGGCTGTGATTAATTTAAACCACCTTTCTTGGTTGCATCAAAATCATTGCACGAAAATGTCTCTCTTCCTACTCCATGGCTGAAGGGGGCTGCGGTGGCTCAGTGCTAGAGCGTTCACCTCCGGTGCTTGGGGTCTTTAGTTCGATTCCAAGTCGCGCCGTGTGGACTTTTGTGGTGGACAAGCACCGTGCTCGTGAGTTTTCTCGGGGTTCTCCCGTTTCCTCCCTCTTTCTTCATTTCACCGTTTCATCCATTTCTCATTATCAACGTCTCCTTTAGCCTAACCGGCATAATTGTGCGACGTAAAACTTAAAGATTTCATTTCATTTTCCCATAGCTGAAGCTCAACTAACGTCAAATGCAGCAACTTGGCAGAACTGCTCTTCCTAACGAGTGGTGTGATTGTTACGAAACTGGTTGAGTGCACTTGCAAAAGAGGGGACTTGCAAACAATTCCTTTCGTTTCTTTCAACGAAAAAAAAATCACATCCTGAGTTTCAGTTGTCCACATCTCAAACCTGTCCTAGTGTCCTCATCAAGGGCACCGATTCTGGGATGCAAGCCCCCCCTTCCAAAGCTCATGTGGGCCCCCTTCATTGTATTTATGAATATACAATATTTGGTATAATTTGAATGCAATTTGTCTTAAAATCCTGCCTTCTTCATCTGAATGGGTCCTCCCAAATTTACAGAGAAATCGGCGCCCTTGGTCCTCGTATATTTATTTTATTTATTTATTTATTTATTTAACAATCACCAGATACATCTCAGAGGCCATTTTACACTGGATATCAACAACAACAATAACAATGGAAAGGATTTGGGAAGGTATCGGCCAGGGCCTGTTTAGTAGGTACTATCCCGGCATTTGCCTGGTAGGACTGAGGGAAACCCTGGAAAACCTCAGTCCGGATGGTCGGCAGCGGGATTCGAACCCACGACCTCCCGAATGCGAAGCCAACGCTCTACCACTTGAGCTATTGCATCTTCACGTTTATAAAAAAAAAATAATTGAAAGGATCATCGTGGAACGTTACAGGAAAATATTAAGGATGAAAACGGACGCACGTTTTGCATAAAAGGAATCATTTCTTTCCTTTTTCCATTGGATCCATGGTTTACAGAAAACTCTCAATATGAAACTGAAGACTTTCACCGTAGAAACGAAGTAAAAAATAATAATAAGGCAGCTAAAAAAAAAAGGTCTTGGAAGTAAACAAACATAATCCAAATCGACTTAGGATTAGAAACACATACGTTATATAACGTTTGAAATAAATTTAAATAAGGTAAAAAAAATAAATAAATAAAGCTCATATATTCTTTCATAAATGTCCATAAATCCATTTTTTAGTAGAATGTTTTTCAAAGAAAATTTATTTGTTTCTTTTTGTAACTTTGGAGTTATATACGTATATTCGCATATCTCTCAAGTTGTTTGTTTTCATTATCCTTCGGTGATATTTCAGGAAAATTCTTGAACCTACGCACGGTTGATATATTGTATATAAGTATAAATTGTATTTGTTTTACCTCTTGAAATATGAAATCTCTTTTTCTCTTCATTTCTTTCATTTTTTTGGTGGAAACAGTTCTTTATAACATTATAAGCATGTGCTTTGCAGGAAAGAAGACATTGATAAAATAAAACACACACAAATAAGGATTTTACACATGTTAGCTTTGCTTTTTTATATAAAACTAAAAGAAAAAAGGAAAACATTATTCCGAAAAGAATGATGTTAAGACAAGAAAAATAGGAGAACTCACGAAGGAGACCTTAATAAACTGTTCTATAAAGACAGACGGTTCGTGTATAAGACTGTTTGATTCCATTTTATTAATTCTTTCCAGAATCACCCGGATTTTGCAAAAGACCGGGAGATTGGAGGAGGAAAAACGCACACACACACACAAAGAAAAGAAACCATAAAAATGTTCCTCTGTAGTTGGGGAGGTTTTTATTATCATCCTCGTAGCAGACGTTTTCGTTAGATCATGCAGACGAAGAGAAAATGGAAAGCTGATAATATTAAAAAGGACTCGTCATAAAGGTAGGTTTTCACAAATCTACTCCGGATATTTCAGTTGGATTCACACTAAATTTCTCCAACACTGTTTTCTGCTCTTTCATTCTTCTGCGACTTTATCATCTGTTAGTCACTGTTGCCAAACGAACACTATCCCTTCTTATAGGGAAATTTTCTAACGACACTTGTCTAGAGGGAAAGTTTAGCAGTGTTCCAGCAATCTTTGCCTTCAGAGGCAAAGGGCATTGAGGAACAGTATCATGTATTTTGCCGTAAATTACATTAGGATATATTTTCTTTTTAAAAACGAAAAAAAAAAAGAAGAAAGAAAGGCAAAGAAAAAATCGTGAAGAACTGTTGGATTATTATACTCACTTTGAGTCAGTATCATAACTTTAACTGCTCCTCGTTTAAGCTCCCCGCCATTCTAGGGACAAATTCGTAGTTGCAGCGTAGTGCTTAGCTCAGATCTTTCGAAACACATTATGAAATCTTTTCTTTACTTCGTAATTCTGTGGTGTAATATCTGCGTTTCCTCTTTTATTTGTGTCAATAATAACTTATTTACAACATTGACTGTTTACACAATTCCCAACATAAATTTATGAAAATTATTATTTAATTTTGAGGATTTATAATATTCCACTATCACCACTTTTGGTCAGCTCTGTTACTATAGGCTTTTGGCATAATGTACTGTCTCTATATTAACCGTCGCTGTTTTTATATTGCTATGACTTACCATTCTGTATTGTCCTGTCGCTGTTATTATCTGTTTCTGTCCAAGAGGCGAGAACTTTATTATCTTGAAAACGAGATGAGAAATATTTTGTCTCGAAAACGAGAAGAGAAGAGAATCTTTAAATTCGAGACAAATCGGGAAACATAGCAATTATCATCTCGTTTCCGAGACGAGACGAAAAAATTCTCGACACTTGTAGATAACACCAGTTCACCAAACATTTCAAACATTTGTTTTATGGTTACATAATTCATTGTATAAAAATTATAATTTGCTTAATTGATCGTGTAATCACGACCATTTATTAACGTTCAAAGTTTCGCAAATCATGACTTACTATAGCAAAGGTTTCTTCGGTTCAGGTATTCACCTGTTTTACCTACCTATAAAGCCTTCACCTATTTTATTTACAAAATAAATGTCTGTAAGTGTTTTAAGTTTCTTTGTAACTCTCTAAATGTTTTCAGAGTTCACTGAGTCCTCGGCACAGAAATGGTTCGGAATAAAGGTTCAATTTGTTTTAGATTGACGGGAACTCCTTTGGTCGTTGCAGCTTTCGCAGTAGGTGATTACAGGGCGTCTCCTTTGCCCATTGCAGCCTCGGGAGACAATTATAGGATTTCTCCATAGCTCAGGAGCAGCCCTAGGAGAAACGTGATTAGAGGATATTCCTTTGCCCATTGCGGGCCCCGGAAAGAGAGATTGATAAGTTTTAATCATCTGTTAACTGATACCTACGTTCTCTTGAAGTCTTCTTTTATAGACGTCCACTTGAAGGGGAGGTCCGTGAAGGATGGTCGACCATCTTCGGTTTTCTTCCGATCCTTCTTCGTATCCGTCCTCCATCGTCTGCTGCTGTCTGTTTAGAACTCAATAACACGTGTTCGTGATTCAAGCATGTGTTTCTAATAGTTAGTTACAAGAAAGGGTATTGAACCTTACAATATACCTCAATAATCAAATATGATTTGAATGGTGTTATATTACACCCTTCGTGAACCCATAGTGGCGCGGAAGAATTCTGCTACCTTCTAGAAGAAATTAAGGAGAAAAAAATCAGGACATAAATTTTGTACCTAAATTTACAAAATGGGACAAGAATGGCTTTCTCGAGTATCGAGACGAGATGAGAAAGAATTCTCGATAGTCGAGACGAGAAGAAACATCTTTTCTCGTGAGCAACGCTAAATATCACTCTCGCTATTAAGAACAGCTCTTTTAAACAACAATGCTAGAATGATTCCATTCTTAGAGTAAAGATATTTTAAAATAGAATCCACTGTTTAACAACTTGTTCTGAGTGGACGAGTAGGCTTAGGAATCTTCTAGGTCAGAGATGGTATCCATAATAAAACTTTGTTGAATCCATACACTATTAAAAAAATGAGGTGTTGAAACAACACAAAATGACTACCACTTTAGCGTGTTACGTCTGTGTTAATTCAGCAGCAAGCACATCGCCTTCCGGGCATATCAAAAATAACTCGTTACTTCCTAAGAGAATTTTCATTGGTATTTATCATTTAATATAAACAAAGCTTTGCAAAATATATTTGGCACTTATGTCAAGTAACAAATAGTGTTCTATGTTTTCTGTAATCAGTCACAATAATATTGATGTAAACCTGTGAATCGTCTGACATGAGTTATACAGGTAACAGTTCTGCCATCTTCTGTTCATACGTGCTAAGACACAAGAATAACAGATAAAGAAAACAGATGGAAGCACTGCTCTCTGTGTAACTGTTGTCAGATGATTCACAGGTTTATAACAATATTATTGTGACCGATTACAGAAAACATAGAATGTTTTTAGTTGCTTGCCACGAGTGTGAAATGTATGTCGCAAAGGTTTGCTCGTACCAGACAATAAGAAACAATGAAAATACTCACAGCCAGTTACCAGGTATTTCTGATATGCTCTAAGGCGATGTGCTTGGTGTTGTTTTACGCCCTACCCCTACTGCTACCTACCTAGGCGTGGTTTTCGACTCAAAACTCACTTGGAATGCTCACCTGAAAAAGCTAACAGCTAAGGCTAACATGCGGTTAAATCTATTGCGCCGTCTCACAGGCACGACTTGGGGTCTGAAAGCTGAAGTGATACTTCACACCTATAAGGCATTCCTCCGACCCATCCTCACTTTTGGACACACCGCCTGGAGCAATGCTACAGCGTCATATTACGAAAAACTCTGCATCTTGGAGCGACATGCTATTCGGCTGGCTTATCGTATTAAGCTTCCTTACCCTACATGGCTGACATATGAGTATATCGATTTTTCAAAAATCACGAAACACCTCGCAGAACTACGACTAAAGTATATCACTTCACGTATACAAACAGGTCATCCGCTATTCTTGGACATCCTGCAGACTGATGCTCTTACTGACGCTACATTTCGGTACAAACATTCACCGTTAAACATCTTAGTATCTCTGTTTGTTCAAAATACACATCTGACTGCTGACGAACGGGAAATATATGCCATTTACTTAATTAATGATCATCTTCCTCATATTTTTCCATATTAGCACTGAAATTCTCACTATTAACAAGGGCTTCCCCCTGTCCTCATCAGTCCCGAGTCGCCTCGGGACAGAAGATTTAACACTGCATCTGTCTTGCTAATTTAACTTTGTCTGTGTTGTGTTTGCACTTCATCTCATACCTCGTCATCATTGCTCTAGGTTCTATTACATTTGTGATACATTTTGTTTTTCTATCATACTTATACTTTTGTACCTCGTACGGTATATATATATTTGCACATATGTGTTTTACTTTTGATTTATTATTATTATTATTATTATTATTATATTTATCAGTAACACCTAGTTTAGTATGCTCACTTTTTCCTCATGTTTATATAATTGCACTTTGACCATCTCACAATGTTAACAATCAATGTAAATCTAAAGGCATCTATGCCAAAGAGAGGGCGTAACCCTCTAATGGCTGGGAGTAGGAGTATCACTTGACCAAATCAGTTAATAATTGATGAATAAAGGATTAACCAGTTCACTTATAACCCTATTCCCTTTCCCCTAAAAAAAAAAAAAAAAAAAAAAACTTGGTGTTGAATTGACACACAAGTAACACGCTAAAGTGGAAGTCATTTTGTGTTGTTTCAACACCTCATTTTGTGGTGTAAAACTATTTTTGAGAAAGAAAATGGAAACGTATGTCAACAGTAATATATAATTATTAAATGTGTTAATTTGAATTAAAAGGAAAAGAAATCGAAAGGATTGTGTGAGTACGCTCTGTTCATGGGTTTTTAAAAAATTACTCTTAGGTCTTACTTTTGTAACATTTCATTTTTAACAATTATCTTTCCGAAAATACATAGTGGCAGCGAACCGACTGACACATTTCAAATTTGAATATTGCGCAGGTATATAATAACTTAGATTAGTTGGCTGGGTGGGAACAGAAAGAGGAAAGGACGCTACATTATATAATCAGTGGCAATGGAGCATAGATCAGCATGCTACATCAGGTCATAGTTATTACGAAACTAAATCTGTGCCAGAAATGCAACGTTTTTTTTTTTTTTTTTTTTTTAACGAAACTCTAATGTTGGTCTCTCCACGTTCTCAGGAGCTCGCACTGTTTTTGGAGCTCGATGTTTTACATCCAACACAGTATAGTGCTATCAATATGTCTTGATCCGTGGCAAAAATGCAAACTAAAGCTCACACCATCGCACACCCAGGCGTTGAGCCACTAAAGGCTCAGCTGTTGCTAAGCGAGAGAGTCTTAGCGAAAGGGAGTGGAATTTCTTCAGCCGATAGCAGTGGTTGGAACGGAAGACTAGGTGTCAAGTCAATGTGGTATATGTTTCTTCAAACTTCTTCACCTGTGTTCTGTGATGGAACCTTACAATGTTGACCAACATTAAAGTTTCACACTGCTGGCACAGACTTAGTTTTGTAATAACTACGAACTGAGACAACACCATGTTCTGTACTCCGATGCTCCATTGCAACTGATCATATAATGTGGTGTTCTTTCCTCTTTCGGTTCCCACCCCGCCAACCAATTTAAAAGTTATTAATCCTGTAGAATATTCAAGTTTGAAATATGTCTGTTCAGCGCCATCCTGTGTTTCCTCTTTTGACGTTTTCAAAATCACCCAAAACATTAACATATCTACTATATTAGATATTGCGCCATTTTGTAAAGGTGAAAATGGCCAGGAGCCTATTAATGGCGGAGCCAGTGGAGCCCAGGCTCCAGGGTCCCCAGGCTCAGGGGCTCCCAAAAAATCCCTCTCTTAATTACTAAAATATAACAATCAACATATTACATTATAAGCTTCAGACCCATGCATTTTTTCCCGCTCGCTACACTCGCTGTATCGCTAGAGTTAAGTCTTCTTCCACCAGCGTCTTCACGATACTTATTTTGTGATTGAGTGAGCTATTTGAGAAAGTGTATGGGCTGGAATAATTTGTAACGCAGGTCCCCTTTGAAATAGTCGGCTCCAGGCCCCAAAAAGCCTTAATCCGCCCCTGAAAATAGCAAATTCTAAAGTTTTTTTTTTCTTTTGAAAAGAAACCAATTAAAAAGAAGGGAAATTTTTAACGAAGAAAGGGAAATTACACAGTCAAGGAATTGGCAACGCTGATGTAGTTTCATTTATTCTTTTTTTCTTTTTCCAGAGCGCACGCTCTCTTCTTCTTTCTCTCTTTAACTTGACACAGACTGTCTAGAAAACAGAAGGAACCCAACCGAACATGTTCGAATATTAAAACATTTGCTTATTCAGAAATCTAAGAGTAAAATATAAAGGAAAACTTTTAGCTTTGTTAAGAGAAAACACAAAATAAATGATATTTCGTTTCAGTTGTTCTGTCTTGTTTGACATTTATACAGTAAAAGAAGAAAAAAAAATGTTTTATGTTCACTCTGCATAATATTTCTTTCATTCTCTCGTAAAATTAATGAAATTTTGCGGATCATTCGACCTGAAGAACAATTTTGCATAAATGCTTAATTTTCAGCAGCACCAGTAATACAATTCTACAGTCTTCTTACAAATAGAAAAGACTGTTTGTTGTATATGCAAATCCACTCAGTGGCGGGTCTACCCAGGGCCGGGGGCTAGAACCCCCATTTTTGAGTGACAAAAATAATTTAAGCTATTATTAATATATTTTTGAAAGTTTAAAGTAAATTCACGATATACCGTAAGATGGGGTTACTTTGCACTTCAGGGGTAACTTTACACAAAATATGAAAAGATTTCACAGTCGTCTGTCGGTAAAACCATGAAACCATAAACTCTCAAGAGAAGGTGTTAACTGCACCGTAAGATAGAACATAAAACTGTATTTTCGCTATAATGTTTGCGATTAACATCAGTTCTAATTACCCGGAGGGTTTGTTGTTGTAGAGGTATGGAAAGCAGTCACTGTAAAGGCCGACAAAATTTGAAAGATATCACCTAAAAGAAGTTCCGTCAAAGTAAAGTCAGTTTTGTAGAATACTACTGTGTATAATGGGACTTTGAAGCAGTAGTTGAAATTGAAGTGTGAAACGTTTAAAGTCATAAAAACAATAAAACTGGGAGAAGGCGGTTTCTGCCTCTACTCGGGGTTACTTTGCACAAGAGCCCTGCAAACCCAGGCCCGGCCCAAATGGATCTGTGTTCTGTGCCCGGCTCGACCCAACCGGCCCCGGCCCGAATCTCGAGCCGGGCGAAGAACGGGCCGGGCACAAACGAATTGGACCTTAAACTGGCCGGGCACAAACGGCTCGGACCCTAAACTGGCCGGGCACAAACGGGCCGGGCGTAACCGATCTGAGAACAACCAAGTCTGATAAGTCAAGTCAATCCTTCAATATGCAATGTAAAATGAGAAATCTGTCGTTATAACATTACAATGTCTATTTGTTCTTCTCGAATGGAAGAATCGTGTGAAGGGTTACCCAAGGTTTACTTTCTATATCCCTATTCTGTCTGTCTATTTGTTATCTGTGCTTGTTCTGTCCAGCCATGTTTATTATACAATAATACAGCTCATGGACGTAAAAGTCTTGTACTGCACTGATTAGTGCGTTACGAGTAACAGAAAAGATAGATAAAACTGCTACAGCGTATGTATTACTAATATTACAACTACTACTGCCAATACTACTATTACTATTACGATTACGAATGCTAGTGCTTATTACACGATTGCTGCTACTGTTATTACTATTACTACTACCACTACTACTACTACTCATTACTATACTAATAAGACAGAGAATACCACTACTGCTATTACTAGTAATACGAAAACAAAAAAATGAAAATGAAATCTTTGAGTTTTACGTCCCACAGTTATGACGGCTAGGCTAAAGGAGACGGTGATGATAACAAATAAATGAAATGTTGGAATGAATAAAGTTGGAGGAAACAGGAGAACGCCGAGAAAACCCCCCACACGGTGTTTATCCACCACAAAGTTCACTTGGCGCGAGCTGGGAACGAGCCAGGAACTCCATGCACCAGAGGTGAACGCTTGACCACTGAGCCACCGTTCCAGGATTCTGGTGTCTTCTTGATTTATTTGATCATTATAATTTGTTATATTTGTAGCATCATACTATAAACAATACAGGAACATGTAACACCATTTGGTATTTGCCTTGCTAATTGAACATTACTACAAATTGCGCTGAGCTCATGAACACGCCAGTTTACAGTTTCGGTTTTCGTGGTCTAAATTCTACTTAGTAGGTCAAGTACTTGACTTTGTCATACGTTCTTTAGGTACCTACGGCTCAGGCCGTATGGACGATGATGGGAGAATTGATGGAATGAAAACAGTGGGAGGAAACGGGACCACCCCGGAAACTCCCACGCACACTGTGTTTGTCCAACACAAAGCTCACATAGCACGAGCAGGGATTGATCCGGCGACCTCTAGCATCAGATGTGAGTGCTTTACCTACTGAGCCACCGTTGTCCCTTGTAGATCAAGCATCGGTTTACATTCTACGCAGACCGGCCACAATAACTAGCATTTCTCCGTTTTTTTTTTCTGTACTTAGATGGTAAATTCGGTACCACCAGACATGTCAACTCTGACGCGAAGTCGTAGCAGTTGTAGTAGTACTAGGAGTGATTTGTAGTAGTATTAGTAGAAGTAGTAGTAGTACTAGTAGAAGTAGTAGTAATAGTGGTAGTATTACAGTACTTTGCAGTCTTGAATAAAGAGTCAGTTTCCCAAACACATTACGATGAACATAGGCTGACAAGATTAGTTTCCGATCCGTCCGGTCCAAATATCCCTTAGATAGGAAATTATTACTAATGAAACCTCCTGCATTCTAAATTTAGGTAGATGCCGGAATGAATTTTTTGTTGGAAAATACATTTTGAAGAGTAGCGGATCAAGAAAAATAGTTTGATGGGGGCTTCACTTAGAAAGGCTTCGTTTTTTTAGAAATTACTAGACTTGTGGGGGCTTGAAGCTTATACGCATAGGAATGACTAACATTATATTTAAAAAGAAAAAGAAATCATACAATTTGGGTGGACTTCAGCCTGAAAATCCCAAATTCCATAAATATCCCGCTGATTACTTTTGGGATAATATTCTTGGACATGAAGAGCAACCAAACCAAAGCAAATCAGTTCACGGGGACTTTTTTTTTCTGTTTCTGAGTTGGCATTTTTGTGGGACATATGCTAAACTATCAGAATTTGGTTTCTGTTCCTGTATCAGAAAATACATAATTTTATTTACAAATATCGATAATCCATACTAAGTACAGATACCAGTACGATTATTCTAATATCAATATTTGTAGACTGCATTCAGTTTTGTTCAGGGAGTAAAATAAATAAATACTGAAGGGAAAACATTGCACAGAAACATTATGTATGTTTATTCGTATACATTCGTATATTTAACATACTTTTTTGCATGCGGTACAAAGTATCCTTCCTTACCTACGGGGTTACCTTACCTTGCCCCGAAGTTTATATTTCAATAGCTATGGTTATACTGAATGTTTACTAATGCAGTTGCACGAATGTTTTCCTTATATATATATATATATATATATATATATATATATATATATATATATATATATATATATATATATATATATATATATATATATATATATATATATTATATGTTTCAAATACAATATTCTAAATCATTATGTTTGTAAGTTATATGTGATTTTCTTTAAATTTCCTTAAATCTTGTGCAAAGTAACCCCGTCTTACGGTACCTATCATGGTCTGCACTGTAAAAAGTAAAGTCGTAGCATTTATCTACAAAATGGATGCATCTGAGCTGAGCTGCATCCCCAACGTGGATGAACGTAAGAATATCCAATTTTTGGATGCAAATATTTAGCTCATCTGCAGGACAGATATTCATCTGTTTGGTAGAACGTTTAACTAATCTCGTCCTCTGGGAACACTAGTGATGTACAGGGTTTATCGAGAAAGTAGTAGGACTGATTTTTTCCCGCCAAAACGTTGTGAAGGAGGGGGACATTACAGCGCTAGTTGGGTGATGGAGGGATCTTAGCTACCAGCGCAAGAGTCGCAAATCGTCTCCAGGCCTTCATGGAGTGTAGATCGACTTTAAAGTGAACATTTTTCAAGGTACCTTGTCATTTCCACAAAGGAGTGGTTCACAGAGAGTTTGTACCACCTGGTCCAACTGTGAATGCTACATTCTACGTGGAAGTACTTGAAAGACTAAGAAAACCAATCGCCCCCTCGAGCAATAGCTGGATCATGGAAGCTTCATCACGACAATGCGCCGAGCCACACTGTCTTTGCTGTCATTGACTTCCTATCCAAACATTGAATCACGCAGCACTGGCGTAGTTAGCTTTTTAAATTTCGGGGGGGGGGAGTCGGATGAATCAAAATCAAAATCCTCTTTCCAACAATAGTTATATATATAAAATAGTATAGTTTCTTTAATTATATTTGACTAAACTTTGGGGAGACGCGTCCCCCCGACTCCGCCCGTTAACGACGCCCGTGCACGCAACATCACCAGCCACCCTACAGCCCAGATATCGTTTCTGTAGGTTTGTTCCTCTTTCCCTGACTGAAAAGTGTAATGAAAGGACGCCACCGCGGTACGTTCCAGGCCATTCAAGAAGCCGTAATGAGGGAACTGAAGAAATTTCCATTTTCTGTATTCATGGGAGCCTTCAGTGTTTGGCAAAGTCGCTGGGAACGCTGTGTTGACGCAGAAGGGGTATATTTTGAAAACTATTAAGTCGCGTGAAAATTACGAATAAATGTTTAAAAAAAAATTCAGTCCTACAACTTTCCGGACGAACCCTGTATTTGCTTTTAAAGAAAACAGTTCATCACGAGAAGTATGATACTTACTTCCAAAAGACGGTAGCAGAGAAGCAAATATGTACCTCGTGAAAAAAATCCAATTCGAAATTTCTACGTATTTACTTGTTGCATTTAGCTTATAATGACGAAAAGTTGCTTTTTAGAGCTTGTTTCTCCGATAAATTGTGTTTACTCGCCTAGAGACCGTCTCGTTCAACGTATCCGTACCAAATTTTCAACTCTTTCTATATAAATACTGTATTACAGCAGAATAAAATGATAAATTGTATAAAAATGGCAACAAACGACATATTTTTTAGGGTAATAAAAATTCGATTTGCCTCGATTTTCTCAACACCTACGCATGTGACTTTGTATTTAAACAAAATATTTTGTTCAGGATTCGATTTTAAGTTTCGTGTCCCGTTTAGCATCAACACTGAGAAAAATCCGTTACCCGGACAGCGATATATAGCATAAATATACGGAATGTGTTTACTGCGGAAATTTGTACGGAGCATATATTATCTATATGCTACATACTGTACGTACTGCGTTTTTACCGCTTAGATGTTACATAATGCCGCTGCAGGATGTTTGGTACAGTATCTGTCTGTGTTCCGTATATTACACACGTGTACGAATGTTACACACGTCAGCTTTATGTTATATACCTTCATCTGTATGTTAGATCTTGATCGCCTATATTGAGTTCTTTGTTTCGTGCGGAAAGTACTCATAGATGGAACACTTATATACGGAAAGTATTATAAGTTCTTTCTTTCATACGGAAAGTATGTATAGATGGAACACTTATGCGGAAAGTGTTATAAGTTCTTTCTTTCATACGGAAAGTATGTATAGATGGAACACTTATACGGAAAGTATTAAAGTTCTTTCTTTCATACGGAAAGTATGTATAGATGGAATACTTATACGGAAAGTATTAAAGTTCTTTCTTTCATACGGAAAGTATGTATAGATGGAACACTTATACGGAAAGTATTATAAGTTCTTTCTTTCACACGGAAAGTATGTATAGATGGAACACTTATACGGAAAGTATTATAAAACATACGTTTTCAGTTTTATGTTTGTTGGAGGATGTTACATGTACTCGTACTTTAAGTCCAAAAACTACAGTATTTTGAGTGTGTAACCTTATATGTTTTTACAAACGCCACAAACATTTTTTATTTTTCTCTGTGAAGACTATGTAAGACGTGGACGTACAGATTAACACGTGATCCGAAGCATATGAACTCCCGCCGGGAATCGAACCTGCTACACCAGAGGTTCTTACGATATCCAAATAGTCAGTAGACAGTTTGCTATTATTTATCAGATCGGTGTGTTCTTTGGCCAATATTTATAAGGATGCATGGTAGCTCAGTGGTCGAGCGCTTACCTCTTATTCGTATGGTCCCCGGTTCGATTCCCGACCAAGTAGATTTTGTGGTGGACAACAGCGTGTCTGTGCATTTTCTCACACTACTTCGTTTCCTTCCACCTTCTCATTGCACCGATTTTTTCCATCATTATTCATCTGCTTTAATGATCCGTCTCCTTTATCCTAAAGAGCATATTCGTGGACCGTTAAACTGGAAGATTTCATTTGAGCAATACGTAATGTCAACAGAAATTAAAGCTTAATAGTTAGTACTAAGTATCGTACTTTTGGCAGTGTCAGAATAAAGAGGCTGAAGAGGGTACATTTTAGTATCAGTTTATTCGTAATAGATGGCGTATTTCTTCTATACCATGGAGTTTTAAGTTTACAAAAAAAGTATCCTATATTTTCGCTACATTCTCGAAAACTAAGCATGAGTTTTAATATTGACATATATCATAATGTTCAACTCAATGATCTTTATCAATATGTACATGTCTTGTCTTTGGACTTGAATTTTGTTAAACAATAATATTGTAGAATTATCGAGGTTTGGTATGTAACTCACGTTTACTTGCGACTGTACTTATTGTAATGTCCCACGTGCTTGTGCTTACAAACACCCAACATGTGCTTGTTCTTACAAACACCCAATATGTGTTTGTGTTTACAAACACCTAACATGTGCTTGTGTTTACAAACACCCAACATGTATGTGCTTGTGTTTACAAACACCCAACATGTGCTTGTGTTTACAAACACCCAACATGTGCTTGTGCTTACAAACACCCAACATGTATGTACTTGTGTTCACAAACACCCAACATGTGCTTGTGTTTACAAACACCCAACATGTCCTTGTGCTTACAAACACCCAACTTGTGCTTGTGCTTACAAACACCCAACTTGTACTTGTGTTTACAAACACCCAACATGTGCTTGTGTTTACAAACACCCAACATTTGCTTGTGCTTACAAACACGCAACATGTGCTTTTGTTTTAGAAACAGCTAACATGTGCTTGTGTTTACAAACATCCAACATGTGCTTGTGTTTACAAACGCCTAATATGTGCTTGTGCTTACAAACATCCAACATGTGCTCCTATTTATAAACAACAACCACGTGCACCTTACTATGGAGTGCTATAGCTACAGACGACGCAGACAACAGCGACACGACGAGTTACATGGCGACGAGGAAACAGCAGCGCCACCGCCTCGCCCGGAACGCCTATATAAGAGAGAGAATTCAAAAGAAAGACATCATTCTCGACTAATCAACCCCTCCTCTTGCTTGCTTTGGAGCTCTAGGAGATATCTAATCCAAAGCTTCTAGTTTGCTTCGGAACTCTAGGATTTACTTCTTCCCGCTTAGCTTGCTTTGGAGCTCTGTCGTGATTGGCTTGCTTCGGAGCTATTTGACACTTAACCCTCTCTCTGCTTGCTTCGATGCATTGAGGATTTCTAATCCTCTCCATCTAGCCTGCTGCGGAGCGCTGTGGAAATCCTTCTATAGGCCGCTGGGACTATGGATCATTTCTCTCTACTTTATACTAGAGAATTTACATTATTGTAGTATTTCTGGAAAATACTGTTTATAGAGGATTTTACGATAAAAACCGAGAGTGGGAAATGATTCCGGACTGTAATTTGCTCTACCTATGCTTCACCTACTCCTGCACAAGCAGACCTTTACAATATATATAGAACATAATCCCTAGAAAGAAAATTGTTTGCATTATTGAAAGCAATTCCGTAATTAATTTTAACCTTACTTCTGTTTTTTTGTTCCCAAGATAAGTAGATCTAAGCACTTAAAAGCATTAATTCTTACAGAGAATCTGTTTTGATGCTTGACTTGTATTACGCCACTTAACGCAATGTCTGTTTCCTTTAGATAAACACTCATATTGTTTTGCTGTTCGTCTCTCTTTCTTGAGGACCGTCTTTCTCTTCTTAATCATCCCCCAAAGATCTCTTGAAACTAAACATTTCTGACTTTGTTTGTTCAAAGAAAAAAGCTTTGTAAACTTCTTAGTTGGTGTTCTGAAGTCTTTCGTTTCGGAACGCAATTACGACTTCGTTTTTGTCAATAATGAATAAATTGTGATTTTGAGAGAGACTTAACTTTCGCCCCCTTTTGTTCATTCTAAATGTTCTTTTTTGTATAGTGTAGTTAACGTGTTCTTCTTGTTTAAGTTTGTTTTTGTATCATTGTTTGTGTTAAATAGTTCTTTTTGTTTAGAAAACTTGTAGAAATGTTTTGATTTATTTCGTCTTAAGTCAAACACTGCAAGTAACTTTGAATGAATGGAATCATTTCTTGCCGTGGCTTCTACAAACAAATTACTTTTCAGAAAGATATAGGGTATAATACAAAAGTGTACGTTAATTTCTGTTTCACTTTGTTTGTAGGAGAATAAATGCTTTTGATAGTCTTAATATTTGAAGTTTTCTTACTTCAACAAGGCGTTTTGTTTCTTAAATCTTATTTTTCTTCGAGAATTCCCCAACAGTCATTTTCCAAATTACTATCAGTGTCAGACCAGTGAATCCATATCTAGCATCTTGGCGCTAAATTTTCAACAATTTGGTATTAGGCATTACATCATCGTCATAGATATTCTGCCATTACTGGTAAGTCACTTGCTGCAACTGAGAAGCTCCCATACTCCACGTTCTTCCTCTAACTTCTTCGTCCTCACGTACGATTTTTCTGTTTTGATATCACCCATTAATTGTAGTCTCCTTCGCCCCTCCCTCTCTTTCTTGCCACCATACCCTCTAGCACAGCCCTTAGTCAATGTTCCAACCAGTTTTTCTTTACCTTCTTAATAACATTTAAAATTGTTCTTTTTCCACAACTATCTCTAGAAATCTCTCATTCGTTTTTAGTTCGTCCCAGCCAATTCTCTCCATTCTTTTCCACATTCACATTCCAGTCGCTTTTCATATTTTTTTGCGTAATTTCCATGTTTCTGAACTAATACAGTACAATCAATACTCCACACGAAGATTTTTATGAGTCTTTTTTCTCAATTTTTTATTCAAGATTCCAAGAAAACATAATTTCAGAAAATAAAGCTTAATAATCTTTATACGTCTATCTCTCTCTCTCTCTCTCTAAATATATATATATATAATTTATATTCATCATGTCAAAATAAGCTCCCACGCAAGTTTTTGCAACTCAATTGACATCATTTGCGGTTGGGCAGAAAAATGTACTTAAAACTTCTCCCTTTTAGATTTTCCTCTTCTTGCAAAATCCTAGTATTTTATTAACAAGCATATAACTCAGCTCATAATTAAATTTGAAAGAGAATTTATGCTTTATTTGACCAACAATTAAATGGTATCTTGTTTTGTATAATTTAGTTTAAATACTCTCATAAACAAGGAAACAACAGATGAACACATAAGAGATTGAAAAGTTCCCAACAAAAATATATTCTTTTTATAAAATCTTACACACTTATAGCTTCGCAACATTGCTTTTAAGAAAAACAAACAAACAAATCAAAATTTCGAGAAGAGGAAGATATTATAAAGGATAAACGAATTCAACACATTTTTCTGCCACATTAATATTGATCGAGGAGTGGAAATTTGCATGAGTACTTATTATACCATGGTGAATACAATCGAAAAAGAAAATTTGAGTTTTTTTTTCTGTCCGAATAGAATGTTTGCCTGTTCGCTTTACAGCAAAAGAGAACAAAGATTTTGATGATTAAAGTATCATCGAAATGATTAAACCAATGGTCCAACGAAACATCGGATCTACAGGATGGTCCGGAAGTGAGCGTATCCCTAATTGGTGTTTTCTGACGGTTTTAGGTTTTATTCACATTTGTTTGGTAACATTGCTTGGCATTGTCTGGCAACATTGCTATGCATGTTCATTTGTTTCCAGCTGTTTTCTGCTTGGTAACATCAGGGGCGGATCCAGGACCGACTTCTTGGGAGGGCGGTGGGTTGTCATAATGCTAGTTTTAAGGGCTCCAAACTCTGGGATGGATTTTATTTATATATATATAAAAAAAAACAATAAAGTTTCTTCATCTGGGGAAGGGGCAATTGCCCCGATCGTCCCCCTGGATAACCCCTGGGTAAGATTTATTTGCAGTGAAGTTGGAGTAATCAACAATGTGTGATCAAATTCCATACAGCATTGAACAAAGATTAGTTGTTGCGGTTTGGCTTCACGAAATGCGTTCAGCCACAGGTGACACCATGGAAAGTGTTAAAGCAAAATTTACCGTCTGCATTGGTGTTAATCCAGCAAGAAAAGCAATAATGTTGGGGTGGGAAATCGTGCATTTGCTACGGGCAGTGTGAAAGACCTTCCCCGAGGCAGTCGACCGATAAAACAGAGAGAAACGTGCCATGAAATGGAAGCATCAGTGCAGCAGTCACCTTGAAAATCAACACGTAAAAGGTCTTCGGAGCTTCGTAATCCTCGACCACCATGATGACGCACATGAATGAAGTTCTAAAATTGAAGGTTTACCGTCCAATGCATCTGAATGAACTGAGTGACGCCGACATGAATAACGCGGAAAGAGGCATGCAGAACTCTCCCTAGGGCGTTCCCTTCCAATCGATCCCATGGTGCAGTACTCTGCACAGACGAGTGTGCTATCTACCGGAGTATGCATTCTCGGAACGTTGTAGTGTGGGTAAGGAAAACCCTAGTTTTACAAAGAGATGGAGAGAAATCCACCACACGTGATGGTGTAATCTGGAATGAGTGCAAGACACATTTTTGGGCCTTACTTTTTCGAAGACAATGTTAATGGCCATTCTTACCTGGCGATGCTTAATAAGTGGTTGGTGTCTCAACTGGAAGAAAATGGTATCAAAGACACTGTTGTGATACAGCAGGATGGAGCACTAGCGCACTTCACGATTCACGTGTGCAATTACCTGAATCAGACGTTTCCTGACCGCTGGATTGGAAGAGGTTGTGCGTCTTCACCAATTCCCTTTGCCTGGCCTCCAAGATGTCCCGATCTAATGATACCTGACAATGCTCTCTGGGTTTCATAAAGCAACAAGTAAACAACACTCGATATCACACAACGCAGGAATGACGAGCAGCTGAGGAACAGGCCTTCTCCTTCGTGACTCCGAAGTATTTCCGCAAAACATCTGCGAGAACTTGGCGCAGAATACATCTGTATTAAGACATGGATGGTGATCATATCGATGTTTACGACTTCAAGGTAACTGTCTACAGACATTCTACCGTAACTAACATTATACTGTGGGAACTAAAGGGGGATACGCCCAATTCCGGACCACGCTGTAGTCTTGTGCAGTATTACCGCAAAATTTTGATTTTCACTTCTCGAGCTCGAATTTTCAGGTGTTTGATCCTCAGTGTGACAATTATTAGTCATAGTGCCATTTCTCGACTATTTTTTAAATATAATTTCATGTGTATTCGTCTTCTCATACTGAACAATAATGCCGTGATTTTAACAGACTGTAGAAGAAAGGTTTAACAAAACACTGTTTTGACTCACGTATATATATATAACAGTATATTCTTCAAAGACATGTTTTATTACATTGTGATGGCCCTTCATTAAACAAAGAAGCTTTTGTTTTCTGTACCTCCCACGCGTTTACTTGCTGTTAGACCTTGTAGTTATCTTTCAGTGCAATGTTTTCGCAGAAACACTCATACAATAAGAGAGAAAGAAAATACCGATTTAGTGAGGAGAGCGAGAATCTTGAACGTACAGATTGAGGTGGAGTCCGAACCTCATTAGCTTCTACCGAAATACGAACTCGGATCCTCCCCACAGGAGAATCGTATTTGCTAGAAATACATTTAGCAGCTTTATGCATACTCACCGTATGTATAAACAAGTGACGACTTTTCGCCGTCTCCGAGTTTACTTGGGTCACCAGGTCACGGATCTGAGTGCTTCCGGGTCACAGGTCAGAGTTCGTGATCTGTTACATTACTGTACATTAATTCAATAACACTTTATTAAACTATTGAACATAAAGGGGAAATCTTTGAAATCAGCGCGGGGAAATAATTTGGGAAAATATGGTATATTTTTAGAAAACGTAACGTAATTGAGATACATCTTCGATATAATCGCTAGTCTCGAGTTTTGGTAACTCGAGTTCATACTTTTTTTTTTTTTTTTTTTTTAACCAAGAGTTTTATCAAGGAGTTTGTGGTTGTTGGAGTGATGTAAAACCAGAGAATTTTTATTGAAAAAAAAGTAATCTTGACCTGCCTAGCATTTTACTTCTCTTCATATTTCATATACAAGCAAATAAGTTCTTTAGAAGCACAAGTTCACATGCAGCAGCTAAACTTCCTTTTAATTGAATACTCTCCAAGTAGTATCCATGCAAGAACTAAACTTCTGGAATGTTTACTCTGTATACATCAATATGTGCTGAAGTAGAATATTCAAATAAAGCCAGCGCAACTTAGATGGAAGCCCCTGCAAGTTATGGAGTACTGACACACCTACACGTATAAACAGTTGCATAACTTTACGGTCACTTCGCTCCTTTCATTTCCATAGATGTTGCTTCCTCCAGTTTCCCATCTAATTCTGGTCACTCATAGTCCTTACGGCCATACAAACTTGAAGTTTATCGTCTCCAAGCGTTCACAAGAAAATACAAAACTTACAAGCATTTGATCTTACTCCTAGAAGTTATACTGTAGTATCAAGCGTACTTGTAGAGCTGGTTACATAATTTATATTTATGTAACATGTCTCATTGATTTTCATAGAATAAGTGTTTTTTTCATGATAGATTCTCAATTGCACGTGGCACATTACTCTTTTCATTTTCTTAAAGTTATTAATCGTCCTGATGGTCCTTTTGTTCAGATTAGTTGAACCATTAAGAATAGGAAAACCAAGAATAGAAATCCAATTATCGGAGACGAATGAAGCTCTATTTACTTTGCTTCAACTATGACTTGTGGAGTTTGTTTGAATTTGGCTTAGTCGTCTTCTCATGAATCAAATCAAATTTCATCCAAAGGTTTTACAAAAAAAAAAAAAAAAAAGATTTTATAGTTGCAAAGATTCTACTTGTTCCAAAAATACTTAATTTATTACAAACGTAATATTTATGGTAGACTAACGGTAGAGTTGTGGGAAAAAAACGAAAAAAAAGTGTCAAATTGTTATGTAGGTCCCACTGATGTGATTGTAATGAGAATCCATTGACATTTTGGAAACGAAATGTTCTTCAATCAAGAAAGGCGATCCTGCATAGCGTAGTCGTTAATGCTCTTGTCGTTTATACAGTCAGTCATGGGTTTAATTCCCGGAGAGAACATTCGGTTGAAAATGTGTAACAGTTTCTTTCAGGCTAGCCATCTTGTGAGAGTTTTTTCTAGGTTTTACGCATTCAAAGCAGGCAAATACCGGGATGGTAACTAACATACAAGTCCCAGACTGTTTTCTTCCTTCTCCATTCCACGAATAGTATGCTCGCCAAGGGACATCACCTTTCATACGTGGCGGGTTTAAGGCCATAGATACTACTAAAAATCCATAAATATGCATAAATAAATGAAAATATTTCAATTAAGAAAAGGCTCAGTGTCGATTTTAATTTCACGAGACACGATTTCCTAAAACAATGCAGGGGAACTTTTAAAACAATATATACAATGATACCATCAGATGCGACAAGCCCATTCGGTCGTAGTATGAAAAGTTCAAGGGTGAACTTACCAGTAAATAATTGTTCTCGATGTCAGCAGATACAGTGGAAACAGTGCGACAGTATCTTTATGCAAAGTCTTTTATATATATATATATATATATATATATATATATATATATAATCTATCCGATGTGTCTCTCGTGATTTACAGATTCCAAAATGTTGGTCTCCATAATTTGTTACACAAATGGTCACACTCTGGTGGACAAACACCGTGTTCATGGGTTTTCTCGGAGTTATTCCAGTTTATTCATTCATCATTTCATTCGTTTCTCATCATCATCGTTTTCCTTAGCTTAACCGATATAACTGTGGGATGTAAAACTAAAAAATTTCATTTCATTTTTTTCACAAACGGACACTGTTTCCTGGTGGCAAATTGTGCACATTTTATTGTCCATTTACCATACACGTTGATGTGAATTTGCAGTAGAAATGTTATCCTGAAATTTTTGTTGGCAGGGGTCCAACTTTTGGATGAGGAGCCCGTTACTACTAGGGATGGCCAGAACCGGTTCCTGTTGGAACCGGTTTTCGAGTCTGAACGGATCCAGTTCTAGAAGATCCGGTTCCAGAACTGGTTTTTCGGATCCAGGTCTGGAACCGGTTCTTCGGATCCAGATCTGGAACCAGTTCCCAAGATCCGGTTCTAGAATAGGATTTTTGGGTTCAGGTCTGGAACCGGTTCCTAAGATCCGGTTCTGGAACCGGGTTTTCATATCCAGATCTGGAACCGGTTCCTAAGATCTGGTTCTGGAACCGGGTTTTCAGATCCGTTCTGGAACCAGGTCTGGAACCGGTTCCTAAGATCCGGTTCTGGAACCGGGTTTTCGGATCCAGGTCCGGAACCGGTTCTGAAAACCGGATCTCCGAGAACCGGTTCCTTGCGGAACCTGTTCCGCCGGTACTGGAACTTTATGGCCATCTCTAGTTACTACAAGTCAATTCCTTCTATGTAGTATTGAACGAGTATTATTCTTCACCCGAAAAGGCGATAAGTAATTGTAGTATACTTCGATCTATATTTTCAAAATGAAAAAGAAAAAGAAAAAGAAAGAAAAAGAAAAAAAGAAAGAACTAGATTGTTTTTACAAGAGAAAGAATGCAGATGAAGTGTAAGGTCAATTTTTCATGTTACATCAATAATTTAATTGAGAAAGTGTACAAATGTATGAATTAGAAAGTTTGGGGGGGGGTCTGTACCCGATGGACCCCCGTAGGTGCGCCACTATCCCGAATTGAACCCAATCAGAGCAATCTGAAACGCGTTGCTTTTTCGAACAAGCCTACGATTTATATAAGTAGTTCTGTGTCAGATTCAGATCGTCCAAGATTTTACTCGAAGAATACCAGAGACAATCCCAAAGTGGACTTTAGGTATGCGCTTATGAATTGCCGGGCTTTTCTTTCATTTTACTTTTTTGTTTAAAGAATATCCCACAACAATCGGGTATCTGGATATATTGCAACCTTTCCAAACCAGTGCCCATTTTGTCAGTGGCCATCGGTTATTAGTTAGTACCAAAGTGTTCACCATTCTCTTAAGTATTGATCAACAACAATAGCATCTCTTTATGTCTTACCGTTCTCTAGATATGGCTCCTTAAATCTCCCGAAATCGGGACTTTTTTGGCCAATATCTCAGAAACGGTAAATGTGACGCGAAATATTCCATCACTTCTTTGAGATAGTTTTTGATACTTTATCGAATGGAGGGCTCAAAATTGAAAAATTCGCAAATAATAAATAAACAAACACACACATATATACATACCTACACACGAACATAGAGAATTCAGTAACGAACCCTTTAAGAGTCCCTATCACTGCGAAATTAAAATACAGCTAATTTTCCAGTAAGTATGTGATATCTTCAAATAGATAAAAGATAATCGAAAAGTGGATCAAGACCTCCCTAGACGATGTTATTTTGCATGACGTACCATTATCACGAGTCACCTAGTAGCTTTCCGTTTGCAGTTATTTAGAAACGCGAAAATAAATGCCAATTTTCTAAATGTCTGGAAATCGAAAGCAGATAAATGAGTCATCATAAAAGTATCTCAAGCAGAATAATATTGTCTAGGGAGGTCTTGTTCCACTTTACTATTATCTTTTCTCTATTTGAAGATATCACATAATTACTGTAAAATTAGCGGTATTTTAATTTCGCAGTGATGAAGCCTCTTAAGTTCGTTGATTACTAAAATTACATAAAACCCAACAAAATATATCTACAGCACACACATACTGGGTATATTTTCAGATCTTGTTTCCGAAAAAGGTCCAGAAAGTCAGATCCCAGTTGCATCGACAAGCGAACCTTCCAAAGTCCTTCTTGTTTCTGTTAAGTGTTGGTCTTCGGCGATCTCCATCTCTTCGCCCCGCTCCTTATATCGCCAGCCTATAAAACTTAGCCAGAATATCCCAACTTAATAATACGGTCCTTTCCCCGAAAAGAACAAAATCTCCACCTGTTCGTAAGCCACCTGCAGTTTTCTTTTTAAAATTCTGACACGGTGGAGAACGAGCTGATGGATACTGAGTGGAGAGTACTTGGCACACGTGGAAACCGGTGACCTATTAACATCCCCCCTTCCACCATGGAGTCAAATTTGATCGGAATTGGGTCAGATCGTTTCATCGTCTTTTGATTGCGTTTGATCGCCAAAAATTATCGTTTGATCCCCGCGCGTATTAACGTAATACAAGTAATTATGTAGGGTGTGCCAACAGGTTAACTTGTTAGCCCCCCCCCCCATGGAACCAAATTTGATCGGAATTGGGTCAGATCATTTGATCATCGTTTGTACCCGTAGTGCAGTAGTGAGATTATACGCCATGATCAGATATCTCATTAGCTTTTCAATTTTAATTGTATTTCAATATACAGGTTTTGTTGCATTTGTATTTTTCTGGTATTTCAATATGTAGTTCTCATTAATTTTATATCGTATTTCTTTGATTTAAATTGATCTTTAAAAACTCTGTACCTGTTGAAAATGTTTAGTAGACCTATTTTTTTGTTGTTCTTAACAGTATGTATATAAAAATATGCCTATCAGAACAAAATTCAAAATGATATTTAGAAATATTTCCGGTATTAGATCCTAATTATATTTATCCCTTTCGCTTACCTTCGCGACCCCTTAGGGGTCGCGAATCCCAGGTTGAAAACACCTGTTGTAGAGGATAACATAGGTATTGTTTGGGGGCTACAGAAGTTTTCAAATACAAACTGTAAACGAAGAAAACTTCTTGCAACGATCTGGTCAAAGCGTTCGTTCTTCCATCCCGAAAACAATATGGCGAAGGCGAGTCTTTGTTCTGGTTTTGTCTCTATGACACCACAAGCTTCACAAACCTTTATTGGATGCTGCACCGACATATACGTATATTGGGGTTAGTACGTGTTGTGTCAGTTTGATAAGTAGTGACACACACACACACACACACATTGGGACATTTTTTTAAAAAACATTTGTCTGCCAGTTGGTCATGTTTGTGACATTTGAAACTTTTTGAACTTTTAACAGCAATTTGTCCTTTTTGAAACACGCGACCGTATGTAGCGTCCCTTTTCTGTAAGAAGAGAGAAAAAAGAGGCTTTGTAACAAAATGAATTAAATAAAAGAAAAATTCGCTCGCTGATTTTATTTTTCGTACAGCACAGGAAAAAGAGAAGAGACCAAGAACAAGAGAATTTTTTTAAAAGACAGTCCTCTTGAGGAAGGATTGCTACAGTTGCTATGAATAGAGCTTTTTCAAAAAGTTTTAACGCAATATCTGTGAAGCATGCATATATATATATATATATATATATATATATATATATATATATATATATATATATATATATATATATATATGTATATACTGTCATACATTAAAGTCAAATTGTGTGGTTTGTTACGGAAAAGAGGTGCTTCGAAAAAAAAGTTTTTAAAAAAAGTCGCTAAAGAGGAACAAGGACTCCAAAATATGTTTGAATTATAAATTACGATGCATTGATATTACCCACACCGTTTCTCTCTCTACCTCAAGATTTTTTTCGTTCTTAATATCGTACGATGCTAGAAATATTTAATATTTATGTATGTATGTGGGTGGGATGGGTGTTCTATTATTATATTGCTTTAGTATATATATAAAAAAGAAACAATTCCATTCTCTTGACTCCAAGTTGTAAATCAAACTTCTCTTCAAATGAAAATAAATGAAAATTTTAAGGAGCAACAAAATATAAAAATAGCATATTGGCTACATACTTAATTCTCAAAGGATTACCTTGGATCTATTGTTATGTACGAAAGAAAAATTCACAGTGATCTCAAAGCTGATAAAATAATCAAGAAATCAACGGATGTATAATGTTCAATAATGCAAAGAAACTAAATAAATTCAGATGGTGAAGCATAATGGTAGCAAATCAGAAACGAAACTAAAAATGTTAATGAACGGAAACTCGTACTCAGTGAAGTTTATAGTGAGAGGAGAAGGGATAATCGCTTCTTTCTCCTTGGGGCTGGAAATTTTGTTGATTTTCCCATCAAGACATGAAATTTACAACGCTTAAAAATATATAAAAATCTATTACGCTATAAAATTCAAAGCGACTATGTGACTTCACAACTCCGACCGATCTAGATCAAATTTTCAACATACATGAGGTTCGGACCTGGGATTTTTTTTTTTAACCATTTCAAGTCGAATCCATAGTTTTTGTGGTCGCTAAGATGAACAGTCACACTTCCGAGGCCGTTTAAATCCAAATTCAGCTCCGCAACTTAGAGGATGGGATATATATAAAAGTGATAGAAATTGGCCTAAATTAGTGCCGAATCCACAGCTTTCGGGGTCGCTGAGATAAACAGTGACACTTCCGATGCTGTTTAAATCCAATTTCAGCCCCCATTGCTCTTTATGTCCAAAACGAAACGTATTCTCCTCGCGCGAAGAACGGGCAATCTGCTAGTTATAAATATAAAGGTAATCAAGAAAGTTCCGTCGTCTTTCTACCCACCACCTTCGAATATCGATATGTCACCTAAGATTTACCTGGAAGATCAAAAATAGTCCCCTCAGCAGCGACGACCTTCTGCCAACGTTCTGGATGGATTCCATCGCGGTAGAACTTGATGGACCTTGAAGCCAAGAAGGTATCAAGTGCATTTTGCACTTCTACTAGGAATTTGAACTTATGTCCTGTAAGATGATTGTCCAAGGAATGGAACAGGTGATAATCGGACGGTGCAATGTCGGGGGGAGTATGGCGGACGCAATAGTGTTTCCCATCCAAGGGGTAGAATGGCGTTACGGGTCATCCTAGCCACGTAATAGGAGGACCCCTTTGTGATTCAGAAGTGTTGGCTATAGAGTTTTGAGTTTTTCTTGAACACGACACAACTGCTGACAGTATACAGTTGCATTGATGCTCTGACCAGTTGGTAGCAGTTCCCGATGTACAATGCCGCGAGCAGTCCATTAAACACACAGGAGGACCTTTTCCTGGTGTAGTCCTGGTTTCGGCTGTTTTGGAACCGGTTCATGAGATGGTAATCAATGATGACGGCGCCGTGGAGCTTCTACAGGACCACTTCTCATCACATGTCAACACCCTGTACTGAAATAGCTCCTTCCTCAGACGAGACAGCAAAGAAATACAGGTGTCTTCTCGCATTGCCTTTTGGCCCGGAGTGAAATCATGTGGGACCTATCGATACAACTTGTAGTGCTTCCCAAGTTCATGGAGGTCCTTCGAATGGTTTCTCCACTCACACTGAGTTGTAGTCCCAGTTCCTCACATGTCTGGCCACTGTTCGCCTCAATTGCTGCCTGAAGATCTTCATTTTGTACATGTGTTGCTCTTCCGGCACGTAGTGCGTCTTCAAGTGTTTCGTCACCGTCCTTAAACTTGTTAAATTACTGCTTCACTGTCCGCGTAGTCATGACACCCTCACAAAAGGCCTGGTATATCTTCCGCCCCGCTGCAATGGCGTTTGACTTTAGTGTGAACTCGTATAGCATACACGCCCTAATGACACTCTGTGGTGGTCTCATGTTCACTCCGTCCTTATGCAAGTTCACGGTGTAACTGAACTACCACAATGAGGTAGTATGTTGGATATACCCACAACAACAACTGACCTTCGACTTATCTTCATTCGCATTCAACTCACGGTGTGAGGGTTAATTGTACACAGACCTCCACAAAAAAGCGACAGAACTTTTCTGGTTACCTTTATATTTACCATTCGTATTGCCATAAAATCCTCATTAATATAGTGTGTTTAATATATGAATACTTGCTAGTCTAGTGGACGGAGCGTTTACTGTTTCTGTACACGTCCTCGCAGGTTCGATTTCCGTGGAACATTAAAACATAGCGGCGTTTCGTGGTTCGGATTTCTCCTTAAATTGTGGGTCCATATCTTATATAGTCTTGGTATTGAGAAGTCGGACGCTACATTTCAACAAATAAACAAAACAAAAAAATACCACATTACGATAATTTGGAGTCTTCGGGTTACGGTTTTTGAAAGCAATTATTTGGTTTGGATAATTTTAACTGTGGAGTGGTTAAATAAATACTGAGTGTTCTGAAAGAAAAGTAGTGTGTTTGGAGATGTTGAACATTTATTTATAACAGCATTGAAAGAGAGAGAGAGAGAGAGAGAGAGAGAGAGAGAGAGAGAGAGAGAGAGAAAACAATTTTTGAATTCATAGAGATTTTATGTTAACAGAGATTCCTTTGTTATTTTAAGTTTATATTTAAAATTTACATGTTTTGATTGCTTGAGACATTTATAAAAGAAAAAAAATAAATGTTATGCCTACGATAACATTTATTAATGATTTTTACAGAAAAAAATTGAAATGTTATTACTTTTACAAAATGATAGATCATTTCACACAAGAAACGGAACAATACTGTTATTGTAGATTTTCTTTTATTTTCTTTTTAAACAACACGAACTATTAATAATTAAGTAATTTTTACTTTTAATTACTGGAGAAATATTTTAGGGGAGTTAATTTATGATGAGCTGTATTATTATAAGAACAAAATAATGTTGTTTTTGATGATAGAACATTTGTAATGAATAACTTTTTATTACATGTATTTGGAATTTACGCTCTTATGTTTGGCGCAATAATCACTTTTCTTTGGTTACAAAAATGTTCAAGCTGTATTAATGCTTTCTATACATTATAATATGAATAAATAAACGTAGTTTACATTATTTCATTATATTTACTCAAAGATACACTATGCTTAAGTATAGGCCCATTAATTACCAAATATGTAATCACACTTGGTGAAAGATTGTCTTTTTCGATTACGATTTTTTGTTTCCTTTTTTTTAGTGTAAACTTCAACTGTATTAGTTATGATGTTAGTTCTGGGAGCGAAGTTTTCTCGTTTTTTTAACGCGGATTTTTTTTTTGCCAGTAATTATTTGCAAGGTACACAGACAAATTATATGGAAACACTATATGCTAGTTGTAGTTTGCTGAATACATACAACTATTTTAACGCTGTTCTTATTAAGTTTTTAAGCTGTCTGAGCACGTAACAGGTGATTAGAGTGGGTTTAAACTAGGGATGGCCAGAACCGGTTCCTGGTGGAACCGGTTTTCGGGTCTGAACAGATCCGGTTCCGGAACCGGTTTTTCGGATCCAGGTCTGGAACAGGTTCTTCGGATCCAGGTCCACTGGAACCGGAACTTTGTGGCCATCCCTACGCTAAACCCGAGCTGCTGGCAGGCTGTGAACATTATGCTAGATGAAATGGTGGAAGCGACAGGCAGGCGCCCAGGCGGTGGCCGCTTATCTCATTTGGCTAAACAAACTGGGTAACTGGCAAACTCATTGGCTAAACAGGCAAACTGGCAAACTCATTTAGCTAAACACGCACTGGTGGACCAAAAAATTTTTTCTGGGTGCACAAGCGGGTCTGGGCGGAGAGGGCGCAAACGCATGGTCCTCTTTGCAGTGTTTTGAAGGTGAACTTTGTGCTCACTTTGCGGGTCTTTGGGGACTTTCGGATCCAGATCTGTAACCGGTTCCTAAGATCCGGTTCTGGAATCGGGTGTTTGGATCCAGGTTCGGAACCGGTTCTGAAATCCGGATCTCCGAGAACCGTAATAAGGAAGTGGAAAGAAGCAGATTGGATAAAAAAAAATATGAATAGATAAGCTGGTGAACTGGACAGGGGCTTACCTATTAATGAATTACGGCAGAGAATTTTGGATAGCATAAACAAGATGTAATTGAAAACGGCCCTTATAAGGACCAAAAATGGAAGAACGTGATTGGTTGTAAAATGGACACGGGGACGTACGGGATTAACTGAATGCTTCAGCCAATAGAATTTAGACTTTTTCATAAGAATGGCTATATATATATATATATATATATATATATATATATATATATATATATATATATATATATATATATATATATATATATATATATATGTGTGTGTGTGTGTGTGTGTGTTCTATAGTGTGTATGCAAATATATTTTGTATGAAATTTATGATGACTCGAGACAGTCTGTCATCAGACCATCTGCTATAAGAACGAATGAAATGAAGTTTTATGTCCTACGATTATGACCTTTAGGCCAAGATAGCCTGATGATTTAGGCAAGTGAATGATGATGGAACAATTGGTGTAATGATCATGTGAGAGAAAATGTTTTCTTTTTTAGGCTCAGGCCCGTCTTTCAGAACCAGTATCTGAAAATTAAAACCGGCACTGGTTATCATCATTGCCTTTTATTTCCTTAATTTATTTTGTTTTACATTTTGGAATAGGTAAAAGGGGATTTGGATAAATGGGAAGGAAAGGAAACAACAAACAAGAAACAAAAAAGACAAAAACGAAACAAGACAAAGAATAAACTATGCAAAACTCAACTATTGACTATTTTACAATTTCCAAAGTACTATAACCGTTGAGCTTGATCCTAACATATTCTAATACTAAACTATGCAAAACTCAACTATCGACTAATACAATTCCAAGGTACTTTACCATTGATCTTAACACTAACATATTCTGATACTAAATTGTTTTCTAATCAAATCAAAATAATCCAATTTTTTTCTGATCTGCACTATCATTTGCTATCTCTGTTTCCTATTTTTATTTATTTAATTCTGATCCTATTAATATTTAGTTAATTACTAACTATCTAGCTACTTCTATTTGTTGGTATATTTATGTCTGTATGTTATTATTATAATTATTATTATTATTATTATTATTATTATTATTATTATTATTATTATTATTATTATTATTATTATTATTATGGAGTTATTTATACTTTGTTTCTTTATTTAACTTGGTTGAGTCCATATTTATTGACTATGATTATTAAGTTTAATTTTTTTTAAATTTTCTTATGCTTCATTTATTTATTCTGTTCCTTTTTTATTTTATTTATTTTTGTATTGGATGTTTATTTAGTGTTTATCTTTTATATTTTTTTACTATATTATTTCATTTATTTTGCTGGACTTCTTCTATCTTCAGGTTTTTCCCAGTATGAGCTTGGTTTTCACCTGCTGTTTCAGGTTTCTCTCCTGTGATCATATTTAATACTTTCACTATTTATACACTGGCTTTTCCCTGTAAAACGGGAGTTGTCTACCACATACTTACTTGGCCGGGATTCGAACTAGGAACCCCATGCATCAGAGGTAAGCGCTCTACCATTAACTCCCGGCTGCAAGGACACCCGGACAGACAAGATAAATATATAAAGGATTTTTAACAAACTAAAATCCTTAAAACTTAAATGATATTCCCAGGGTTGCGTTCGACAGTTGTTTCCTTTAGATAAATTGATTAATTAAAGATTGAGAGAGATTAATTAAAGTGAATGATTATGAGAGATTTGGTAGATGATAATGTGGGAGGAAACAGGAGAACATCAAGAGAACCCACGGACAGGAAGTTGAAAAAATGAAATCTAAAGTTTTACGTCTCACGCTTATGCCGGCTAGGCTAAAGGAGACGGTGAATGAATGAAATGGTGGAATGAAGAAAGTGGGAGGAAACGGAAGAACCCCGAGAAAGCTCATACACAAGGTGTTTGTCCACCACAAGGTTCACTTGGCGGGAGCTGGGATCGAACCCGGAACACCACGTACCAGAGGCGAACGCTCTACCACTGCGCCACCGCGGCTCCCAGGACAGGATGTTGTTCCCCAAAAACTTGAGGGACCGGAGATCGAACGAAGGAACTCTTGCACCAAAGATCTTGAGCTACCGTTGAGTCATCGTGCCTCTCTCGTTACATAAGACTTTCTTGTGTAGTATTATTTGAAAGGGTGAAGTATTTTTAATAGAACTGTATTCTAGGTTAAAATTTAATCATAGTATATGTATATAAGATCATAACGAATAACGATTCCCCTTTAATTTTATTTAAACGATTCTCATTTTACACAAACATCGCCACATCAAGCGAATCTTTCCCGCTGTTTATGGTACGAACTTAAAGCAATTACAGTTAACTGTTTTCTGCCGGATTAAATGTTAGCTAGTTGAGATCAGTACATTTCGTACCAACCAACGCACGACGGGAGAGATGCTTTCAATTAACTAGCTCTTCCGTTTCGTCTTGTTCTTCTCAATTCCCGGGCTCTCACGAAATAAAAGAAGAAAAAGAAGAAGAAAAACAAAACAAGGAAGTATTTGTTGGACTGGAAATGGTCCCGTACGACAAATGCATCTAAACAAATAGCATACCGTATCATCTGCTGGATTTTCCAACTACCGTAAGCTACACTAGATAACAGGTTTTTTTTTTCTTTTTCGTTTCCCGATCTCTCCAGAATAAACATTATACGTCGATCTTTTTCATGGCGGCCATCTTGTCGTTGTTCATTTGTTTACTGTAGCTTGACGTCTCATTTGTTATTGTAAAGCCTAATGGATGTTGTGTGTTTCCGTATGGCATCGAACTCAAAGTCACGTGTAGCAAAGGAAAATGTGCTGTCCGTATATAAATATTGGTAATAATTAATTCGTCGTGCTATCACAGTATTTCAGATCTCTTTTTGCGATGTTGTCCTGATGTCATAAATCGTCGTTTCGCTAAAGTTTTCGACATCTCAGTAACAAGTGACGATACATTTGATAAACAAATAAATCGGTACAGTTTACTGAAACACACTGCTTGTGGAACTCCTTTCAAGTTAAGACCTGTTCATGAACATGAAATTAGAAGAGCAATTGTTAACATTAAATCCAATGCATCGGGCTTTGATGAAATAACCCCACATATGCTTAAAATAGCTTTACCTGTTATCACATCTCCCTTAACTAATATTGTGAACTACTTTTTATCGAATGGTAAATTCCCTGATCCCTGGAAACTAGCTAAAATTCTGCCATTACCAAAGAAGCCTTGTATTAAATCAACTAGTGACCTTCGGCCAATAAATATATTTCCAGTTCTTTCAAAGGTAATTGAAAAGTCAGTGCTTCAGCAAATGATTTCATATATTGATAGCTCTGGCATACTTCCATGCGAACAATCTGGGTTTCGTAAATTTCACAGCACTTCTACTCCTTTGTTAGGTATTAAAGACAATGTGCTTCAAGCACTAAATGACAAATATGTGGTCATACTAGTCTTATTAGACCTCTCAAAGGCATTTGACCTTGTACAGCATGCTGTTCTCTTAGCAAAAATGAAATAATATAACTTTTCAGTAAGTACCATAAAATGGTTCGAATCCTATCTACATAAGAGAAAACAGCAAGTTACTTTACGTAGTTCCTCTCATTATAAAATTTCTGAAGCTGCTGTACTTGATAGAGGTGTTCCACAAGGCTCAATTTTAGGGCTAGTTTTGTTCACCTTATACACTGCAGATCTGCTATCTGTTGTACAGCATTCAAAGATGTACTGTTACGCAGACGACACTCAATTGTTTATAAAAGCCTTGCCTCAGGACTTACCACAAATTGTTCGACTCCTTAACCAAGATCTTAAGGCTATCAATAACTGGTGTATTGATAACGGTCTTATTATTAATCCCTTAAAATGTACTTATACTGTTCTAGGTTCCGCTAATCAACTTAATAAAATTGCTCCTGACAAATTAGAATTACAAATAATGGACTCAAACATTAGCTATTCACATTGAGTTAAAAATCTTGGAGTAAACTTTCTATGAATAATCACGTCTCTACTCAGTGTTCAAAAGCTCTATAGGAATACTAAGAAACTTGTACAAAATACGAGACCGTCTGTCCAAATATACCAAGCTACTCCTGACACAAACGCTGATACTGTCTTTGTTTGATTATTGTGATGTTGTGTATGGCCCGCTTCTAACAAAAAGCAATGCCATCCTGATCCAAAAGGTACAAAATTCATGCATCCGCTTCTGTTATAACATACGAAAATTCGATCATATTTTTCCTATTCTGAACAGCAATAGCATGCTGACAATGTCCAGAAGACGACATTTGCATTATTGCTCTCTCAGATATAAAATTCTAAAAACAACACGTCCCGCGTATTTATACAAGAAACTCACTGCTAGGTCAACTATTCACACTCACTTAACACGCAAAAGAAATACGTTTGATATTCCACACCATAGACTCAAGCAAACCACTGCGGCATTTTCAGTGTTAGCACCAAGGTCATGGAATGCTCTACCAAATGTAGTAAAAGAAGCTAAAAGATTTAATTCTTTCAAGAAAATGTTAAAAATTTATTTACTCCGCCAACAAAATTTAAGTTCAGGTACCGATGATTTGTATTCTATCACTTGAACCACTTAAATGAAATCAGACTTGACTTGTTACATGTTCTTTATTAAATAATCATGCATTGTAAAAATATTTCATCACCCTCCTCCCTGCATTGTGCATCACAAGCATAAATTATTTTGTCTCCATGTTATTAAAGGGTATGTGTTTGTTTTCATGTTTGTATTTGTATGTTTTTTTTTTCTTTCTTCACTTGTTGTACTTGTGCGTGTGTTTGTGTTTTGTTAAATGTACCGCTTTTTATTTTCTTTTTTTTATCATCTTACTGTATACCTGTATTTTTGTTGTATATAACCGTATCTTTTGACTCAATTGATTGTATGTTTTTTGTGTAACTCAATGTACTTCCTTAACAAGGGTTAGGTGGTAGAGCTGCAATATGCTGAACCTCGCCCGCTTGAATAAAGCCTTTTTCAATTCAATTCAATTCAATGTTGAGCATCTTAGGGAAAGAAAATGAATTCGGTCTCATATTAGCGAAGCTTAGAAACCAAACATGTCATATTCACAGAACAAATGTTTTTTAATCGATCCAGCGTTCCAACAATTAGTTTCATCTTGTCCACTAATTCTCGTTCTAAACGGGAGAGGTAGAAACCAACCATTTTGAAATGAAATCTTCGCGAGTTTTACGTCCCACGATTATGCCGGCTAGATTTAAGGAAACGGTGATAATAAGACATGAATAAAATGGTAGAATGAAGAAAGTGGAAGAAAACGGGAGAACCCAGACAGAATCCACCTACATGGTGTTTGTCCACCGCAAAGTTCACTTAGTGCGAGCTGGGATCGAACCAGGAACCTCATGCACCAGAGGAGAACACTCTGCAACTGAGCCACCACAGCCACACCAACCATTTCGAGTTTCAACGTTATTTATCATAGAACATAAAAGACAATTGATAGTGAGAAGTCGTTTTCGATATCGATTCTGCATCTCAAGAAAATATTCCATTTCTAAACAATCCTTTTAGTAAAACTGAATTACTAGAAGTACCGAATTACAGTAGAGCGTCGATTATCCGAAGTAATTGGGGGACATGGGTGTTCGGAAAACTGGTTTGTTCGGATAATCGAACTGTACATGTTTATTTGCCATGCGCGGAGCGGCACGCCTCAACTCTAAGCTGGCGCAGCTGTTGCTGTGAACAGCTTTGATACTGCCGCTACTTCTACAGCCAGTGCCAAACCGACAGAAGTGTGCTGATTGTTGAAACACAGCGACTGGCGGCTTGGCCGGTCAGCAGCGCCTTATGAAGGTCCCATTAGAAGCAATGTTCCGCCAGCGGTGGCTCAGTGCGGCGACTACTGTGGGAAACTTGGTTTGGGAGTGAGGGGGATGATGGACGGTAGGGTGGGAGAGTAACAGGTGCGAGCGAGTACACAGTTCGGTTAAGCGGTCGTTCGGTTGACCGACGTTCGGATAATCGACGCTCTACTGTAGTTTCGGTTTCAATATTGATCTGCAAAGAGCTGCTCTCACTTGCTAGAGTATTGTCGAATGTAATGTCACATTATAGCATATATTTAACTGCGCTTCTATGCATATTTTCATCGAACTCGGTCCATAGTTTGTCTCATTATCACAACGTGTTTGTGTTGCCAGTGCCCCTACTCCCCCCCATAACGGTTGCGATCGAGGGTTTCTCCCGCCTATATATTTTTTTGTTCATTAACAAATCGATTGACCGTAGTCCCGTTACACATTTCGTGTGACACCAGAAGGAGGTTCCTTGTCAGGGTAGATATCGACAAGTAGTTTTGAAATAAAAATAAAATGTTATCTTTCAGTTTAGCTTCCCACGGTTATGCCTGTTACGCTAAAGCAGACGGATAGGTTAAGAGAAGTGAATGATAATGAAAGAATTGGTAGAATGAGAATGTGCGAGAAACGGGAGTACCCCGAGAAAACTCACGGACACAATGTTGTACACTATAAACTACTTGACCGAGGATCGAACTAGGGACCCAATACATCAGAGGTAAATGCTCTACCACCGAGCTACCGTGCCGACAAGCAGTTTTGTCTTATGTAGATCTCCGGGGCCTCCTTTAGTTATTATGGGGAATCAAAAACTTTACTATGTGGCAACGTGTAGATTGACTTTGAACCATTAGCATGTGGACGGCAGACAACATCTTTGCGTGCCGATCGTCAATTGGGACAATTGGCGAAGCGGCCATCAGGCGGCAGCACGAACAACCAGTGCACTCTCCATGCATCCCAGCGAGGACTCTTCCTCATTCTTCTCGCAGTTCCAGTTCCAGCGGTAGGAAGCGGCAGAGCTCCAGCAGCTGCTGCCAGGATCGAGGAGCAGGTTGAAACAAGAGGCCACATGGACTCGAAGTGAATCCAAGGCAGGAGACACCAAAGAAGATGTCCTACCAGCATACGCACTGGACAAACGTATCGAAACATTTCTTTTATCATTTAACCTGTAATCGGAGCCCTCAGCTCAAAACTTTTTCTTTTGTAATCTTAACTTCAATAGTTTTGGGTTCATATAAACTTTCTCTCATCATAAAAAATTGTTTCTTTTGTCCTAAATGATTCTTGCGATTGTGTTTGACAATGTCTTTTTGCGTAATTACCTTTGCGTACTGCTGAGGCAAGTGCACCCTCGGATTCATTAGAATACGACGGTCACAAGCATTGCTCTACAAATCCATTAAACAGTTACATCGATTTTTTACGCCAATAAGTGGTGTTAGTGTCTACATCTATCGACTTTCACTGCCATCTGAAAAATCGATGTACAGTAGAGCTTCGATTATCCGAAGTAATTGGGGGTCATGGGTGTTCGGAAAACTGGTTTGTTCGGATAATCGAACTGTACATGTTTATTTGCCATGCGCGAAGCGAGCGACACGCCTCAACTCTAAGCTGGCGCTGCTGTTGCTGTGAACAGCTTTGATACTGCCGCTACTTCTACAGGCAGTGCCAAACCGACAGAAGTGTGCTGATTGTTGAAACACAGCGACTGGCGGCTTGGCCGGTCAGCAGCGCCTTATGAAGGCCCCATTAGAAGCAATGTTCCGCCAGCGGTGGCTCAGTGCGGCGACTACTGTGGGAAACTTGGTTTGGGAGTGAGGGGGATGATGGACGGTAGGGTGGGAGAGTAACAGGTGCGAGCGAGTACACAGTTCGGTTAAGCGGTCGTTCGGTTGACCGACGTTCGGATAATCGACGCTCTACTGTAACTATATATTTGATGGAATGGTAGACCTACTCTATGGATCTTTATCTGCAACGTTAAGATTTATTTTTGACTTGTAAAATGGTGTTCTGTGGTCCGTAGGCGCCGTTTTCAGAACATCCGATATACGCGTATATGTTCAACACTTTTGATAAATGTGCTTCCGTTTTTCTGGGAATAGAAGTTAATCAAGTAAAACATTGCCATATACAGCTAGCTACATACGGGAAACTGTACTGAAATTGGTTTAAAATTAAAAACATTAATTGATCAGGCAAAGTATATGCAAATGAGCCTGGCGATTTTACGAAAGTAAATGCACATGCAAACTTACATATATTGTACCACTCAAACTGTCGATTCTGAGAAAGTAAAAGAAAGGCAAACAACACACAAATCCACATACTCAGTTCTATGATTTTGTGAAAATAAATTAAACAGGAAAATAATACACAAAGTGTCATACTTAATACGACGATTTTGAGAAAAAATAAATTGTACAGGCAAACAATACATAAAACGCCACACTCAATTCGATGATTTTGAGAAACTAATTAGAACGGGGAAACGATACACAAATCGTTCGTTCCATTGAATTTGACGATTTTGAGAAAAATACTTTGAACCAGTGTTGGGTAAGTTACTTGTAAAAATGTAACGCGTTACAAGTTACTTTACTTTCTCTTAAAATGTAACGCGTTACTTGACTCAAAAAAGTTACTGTTACTTTACTTCGAATATGTGAAAAAAAAATCTTATTACTTCAGTTTTCCGTACTACTATTACTACCGCTGTTATTATTATTATTATTATTATTATTATTATTATTATTATTATTATTATTATTATTATTATTATTATTATTATTATTATTATTATTATTATTATTATTATTGCACGTTCTGAATCGATTTAAGTAAATGCATTGACAAATTTTTACTTGACAGCTATATGAACATTTTAATGTAATGTAACATTGACTAAAATGCCATACTGCGTTACTCGTAGGGATGGCCACGAGTGAATTCGAGCAAGTTTTCTTTGAAACTCGATTCGACTAGAAACAGACATCTTTGAGCTCGACCCGAGAACTCTTCTTGAAAAATTTCGTCCAACTCGACTCGAATTCGGGTCGAGTTTCGAGTCGAATCGAGCCAAATCTAGTGTATAGTTTCAAGTACTCTTTTCAAGTATCTTACATAGACAATATAATTATTATCAATGGTGCTACTACAACTTATTATTATTATTATTATTATTATTATTATTATTATTATTATTATTATTATTATTATTATTATTATTATTATTATTATTATTATTATTATTATTATTATTATTATTATTATTATTATTATTATTATAACAACAACACTGTGTATAAACATGAAAGATAGGCGGTTTATATCTGAATACTAAAAACGTAGTTGATTGCCAACCTCGGTAGTCGTGAAGTCTAGGAGTCAAGAACATTGTTCACAAGCTTCTGAATTTGGGTTGAGGGTCTAGGTTGAGTATTCGGGCTCGAGCCAAACATTGTTAAAAGTATAGGGCACTCGCCAAATATCTTCAAAACTGCTCGGCCCCGGGTTTACAATTGTCAACGACTCGAGCAGATCGACTCACAGCTCATTCACTATCCACCCAAACCGAGAAGTGAGCCGAGCCAACAGATCATCCAACCGAGTTGGCTAGAGCCCTTCGCTCAGTTGAGTCGAACCGAGCAGATGGCTCATCCCAACCAAGCCAGTTCGAGCCGATGGTTCACTTCAAGCGAGCCGGCTCGAGCCATCGGCTCAATTAAGCCGAGCCAAGCTAAGCTTGTTATAAAAAATCTTTTGTAGTCTCGCTATCGAGACGAGACGAGATGCGAGCAGTGTCCCCTCTCGCGAGCAACACTAAAAGTATTCCATATTACTGCTTAGCTTACGTTTCTTATGGCTTTCGCTTTCCAGTGTAATCAGGCCATGATTTCGAAACGAGTTGAATGAGCGAGCCATTTATCAAACTCGATTCGACTCGAAACTCGACGCCAAAAACAGTGAATTGGCTTGGAACTCGACTCGAGAATATTACTTTTGACTCGAGTCGAGTTTTAGCTTGACTCGTGCCCATCCCTATGCGTTAGAAAAAATGGTTGCTTATTATTATTCTGCTAAACTAATTATATAATAATAACAATGTTGCTATGTAAAATTAAAAATCTATCTATATATATAAAAGAGAACGCACAAATCCTTTGTGAACTCATCACGCTAATACGGCTGAACCAATTTCTTTCATTTTTGGGGGGTTATTATGATTTGGACCCTAGATGGTTTTTATCATATCACTTTAATTTTTAATTACCAGTGTCTTGAGATAATTGACCATTCAAGTGTCCATACGTACAAATCCTTTGTTATTAGTTCATCATAGGTAAAAATAAACGTATTTATATGCAACCCGCATGACCATGTGACTCGGCGGGTTAACATAAATGACAGGCGCTATAATTTTAACATTTACTGCAATTTGAAAGCGAAAAAGTAAAAATTATCTAAGTAACAAAGTTTATTGCGTTCCGGGGTGACCGCAGCGAAGCGGGGTGAACGCTGCTAGTACAGAATATAGAGAAACATTACACTACAACTGACAAAATGAGAACACATGAACTGGGGGTGAATCAAAACTTGCCAATAACTCTAAAATCAATACATGCTTTTTAAAGCTAGTTGTTCCATACTCTATAATCAACGGGACTTTAGGATAAGCAAACTGATCTAATTGAACTCTAATATTACATACCATCAACATTACATCAATAAAGTAGGCCTGCTCATCAGAACACAGTTTATTCATATTAACCCCTTACTGAATGTCGTTAATTATGGCACCCTAGTTGTTGATAAATATTTCCCGCCGGGGCACCACTTTACTTTTAAATTCTATTCACCATCATCATCAGCTTTTAAGAAAAATATTCTTTCAAATGTTCGAACGATAAAATGTTTTCGATCTCCATCTTTATAAAAACAACACCAATCAAAGTAAAATAGACTACCAATACCATTGCACTCGTAGTTCACTCACTGAATGTATTGATTTGGAGCTGTCAAAATCTAAGACAAAATCTTCCAGGTGCTTGCAATCAATACACGTGATTTTCCTGAGGCTGTCCTCATCTTCCAAAAACAGCAAGTGGCACTATATTTTGTTATATAAATAAACAAATCAAATTGTATCTGTGAATGTATTTGCAAGCGTACCAAGACAAAGTTCGTAAGGCGAAACGGGAAAATGCACATCGAGATTTCCCATTCCGCCTTACATTAAGATGAAAAATGATAACAGGTTTTACATGAAAATTTCATTGCTAGAGGTCATAAGGCGAAACGGGAAAAAGGCGAACAGTGCAGTAGTCGTCGGTCATTGACATCGTACATGCTCCATTGTTCCATTCTGAGAAATTCACTTACAGGAAAGAAACATTTGTTTCCGAAAAAAATGCATATTGTAGTTACTCATCCGAAATGTAACGCGATAAAAGGAACGCAAACTAGGTACGTTACTTAAAAATTTGTAACGCGTTACCGTTACAGTTACTTTGGAAAAAATGTAACGCGTTACTTGCGTTACGTTACTTTCCAAGACTGCTTTGAACAGGCAAACAATCAATGCAGATCACAGATCAACAATCAATGCTAATGAGAGATCAAAAATCAATGCAGGTCACAGATCAACAACCAAAGCAGACCACAGATCAGCAATAAATGCAGATCGTAGATCATTTGCAATCAATGCAATGATTTTGAAAAAAAATAAATTAAACAGACAAATCGTTGTACTCAGTACGACAATTTTGAGAAAGTTAGTTGTATATGCAAGCAATGCACAAATCTTCGCACTTCATCCGACGATTTTGAGAATAGATATGGTACTAACAGGCAATATTCAAATCATCGCATTCAATACACTGTTTATGAACAAGAAATTGTACAGGCAAGCAATATTCAAATCATCACAGTCAGTCTGACAATTTTCAAATATAAATATGAACATATATATATAAAACTTAGAGCTATATTGTTTATCATTTCATCCGTTTGGTTTGTATTACGTTTTAAAAATACAAACATCATTTTAAATCTGGTTTTAGTGTGTTTGTACGACGAGACTTCCTGGGATTGCTGATTCATAGGTTGAAAAACATTGCTTTTTAGTAGTTTTCATATTCACTATTTGCTATTCATGGAACAGAAAGTGATTACATGGTATTCTAACCTGTCAACACTGATTGGGACACTTTTCAGCAGTGGTTCCCGTCTGTTTGTGGAACGTGACGCTTTCCAATACGTCGGATTAATCCTAGCGATTCAGCTTTTCCACATTTTCGTTTTTTTTTTCTTTCTTTCTTGTTGGATGCTGTTGGTGATCGGAATAGCAAATAACCACACAAATCTGCTTTCGCTTTCAGTACTTGTTACAGATAGGACCTACATGTTTTAGCATGTGTTTAGAATAGCAAAACATGTTTTCAAACTTAATCATGTTGTGTAGAGGTAACATAAAATTCAATATATTACTAGTATTAAGTATTATTCCTAGGGTTTACCATTGGGACAAATACGAAAGAGAGATTAGAAATGTATGTTGTGTACAAGAATTTCTTTAAAAACACAATTTATACATTTATAAACACACGTAGATCAGTATTTTACTACTAAAACAATATGTCCACGATTATTCTTAAACCTCAAGTAAGAAATTGTAATTCGCTTAAGTCATCGGGCCGCGGTGGCTCAGTGGTAGAGCGTTCACCTCTGGTGCTTGGGGTCCCGGGTTCGATCCTCGCCCCCGCCAAGTGAACTTTGTGGTGGACAAACACCGTGTGCGTGGGTTTTCTCGGGGTTCTCCCGTTTCCTCCCACTTTCTTCATTCCACCATTTCATTCATTACTCATCATCACCGTCTCCTTTAGCCTAACCGGCATAACCGTGGGACGTAAAACTCAAAGATTTCATTTCATTTTTCGCTTAAGCCACACAGTGTGGGAATAAAGCTCCCGGACTGATTAAAGAAACTTCAAAGAAATATTTTCAGGTAGGCAATGTTCGTGTAGATATAGTCACCTTCTCTGCCCATGTACAGTATATAGCAAAAAACCTGGAACATGAGCATGTAAGTTTATAGTGAAACGACGAAGTCTTTTGTTCCAAAATAAATGTGCAGGGGAGGAGGCCGAGGTTTTACCTGGCGTGATTCGTGCCACTTAGACGTTATGTTGATTCCTTGCGCTGTTAGGGGTAGTTTCACAATAAACTTGCATGCTCATGTTGCAGGTTTTTCTTTTGCTACGGACTGTACAACTTTGCTCTCTGCTACAGCGACTGGGAGTTATTGAAGAAGTTATCTTCCAGGATATCCTTCAGTTTCCCAGTTATCAAACTGTTTCCTGGAGCTTCCACGTGGCTAAACGATTAAAGTACGAGCCTTTGGTGTGTGAGACCAGAGTTTCACTCCCGGCGGGAGCTCATGTGGTTCGGATACCACGTTAAGCCACAGGTCCACGTCTCATATAACCTCCTTGCTAAAGAGAACACTAAACTCAAAATCAAATCAAGTAAAATTAAAGTGTTTCATTTCAACTTCGTAAACAAGAAGTCAAGCAGTGGAGCAAGATCTGGCTATTACGGTGGATTGTCAATGAAATGAGTTAAAAGTCGCCTGACAATGTTACAAGTACGTAAGGGGACATTATTGTGAAGAAGATTCCAATTACCGGAACTGACTAATGGTCTCTTGATGCGGGTTATTCGCTGGAGGAATCAGCTCATGACCTTTAGATAGAAGATACTATTCATGGTATGATTTTATGGAACGAATCCCCTTTGCTATAAAAATAATATAATCAACAAAACTTTTATTTGTGATATCTGCATGTTAACTTTCGTAAATCTTCGCTTCCCTGCCCTTTCGTTGTCCTCCAAAGACTTAGTGCTCTTACGAAACTATTAATTCCATTATAGACAGGGGTTCCTGCACGTAAGTATTCTGCAACAATCAAACCATGGATTTCTGTTTCTGATTTCCCCAGTGGAAAAAAAAAATGATTGCGGCCTTGTAATCTATGCTAAAAATAAGACCGAGTAACTATGCAGCGTGTAGTAGGTCTACTTTCGAACTCCATTGCTGGACTACTGACCGCATCGTTTTGAAATTCTATCATGTCACTCGAAGAGATATGTGTGCCAATATTGCTGTTGTACCTGTAACGCAGGTCCTTCCTCTGGTTAAAAAAAAAAAAAAAAAAAAAAAAAAAATGCAACTTGACTGCTGTACTATGTATACCTGTACTATTAATTTTAAGAAAAGAAAAAATTCAATGTGCTTTTTTATTACTGGTCGTACCCAACAACACATTCTCTCAGTTTGTAATTCTTTTTGATTTCATAGTTAAATAACAATAATTGAATAAAGAATCTCAATTTCGACAATTATCATACGAAATACTGTTTGTATACCTGTATATTGTAGGGATGGCCACAAAGTTCCGGTTCTCGGAGATCCGGTTTTTAGAACCGGTTCTAGACCTGGATCCGAAGAACCGGTTCCAGACTTGGATCCGAAGAACCGGTTCTAGACCTGGATCCGAAAAACCGGTTCCGGAACCGGATCTGTTCAGACCCGAAAACCGGTTCCACCAGGAACCGGTTCTGGCCATCCCTAGTATATTGACCTTGGGCAGACTTGTCTAGTTTCGTTCGAGCGTCAATTCAAGGATTTTAAATATTTCTTTCTTTTTATTTTTCTTTTCTTTTCTTTCTTTTCTTTTAAATTCAAAACTTTCAATTTTGTCTGATTGGACACTTGGACTTGGTCAGTTGCACATCACGCTTCCACGGGAACTACATTTGGAAGAAGCCTGACGATACTCGTCGAAAAAGACTTAATGAAACTAAGAATCTTTCTGAGTTTATGTCAAGAATTTTAGAAAATGATTTTTGCATACATTCACATACAATAGTATGTAAACCATTATTAGAGGCAAGTATGTCACCGTTACGAGGCAGACAACAATTTGTGACGTCACAACATGGCGGATTCCTTTTTATGTGCAAGGATACGTGAACGTTTGAAACGTTATTTTACTTGATAGAGAACATTTACCTACAAAGCAAAATACATTGCATTTTCTGTAATCACTGATTCTAGTAGAATTTTCCTAGGTACTAATATTTTTCTCGTGGAAATGTCCATTGTTAAACTTGAAAGTTACTTCATAAGTTATCATATTTTGAATCATGGATATTTTGATAAAATAAACTAAGCTTCTTTTTTTTTTCTTTCAGACACTGTGAGAGAGCGTCGTCACTCAACAAATCAAGAAATATCTATTCTCATCACAGACTGGCTGAGACACGCCAAACAACGGAATAAAACCAACCAAAATATATTACATGAATCTTTCCATGCTTACCAATTAAATGGTTAACACATAGTGTATAGTAAGAAATTTCTTCTCTTGTTGATTTTTACATTGCCTTATTATTATTATTATTATTATTATTATTATTATTATTATTATTATTATTATTATTATTATTATTATTATTATTATTATTATTATTATTATTAATTATATTAAACTAATGTATATATCATCGGTATTTCACACTGAAAGATTTTACCTAAAGCCACCAAATTTGCTGCACAGATGTATCCTCACCTGATCTAATCACGTACAGTGGCGGACCTAGCCCGAGCCCGGGGAGCCTAGGTCCCTCAGTTTTTTGCGTGACAAAAAAAATAAGCTATTATCTATATATATTTTTTAAAAAATCTATAGTAAACTCAAAATATACCTATCATTGCCTGGGTTCTGGCTTTCCCTTCCCTCAGTTTTTATCTCCTAGATCCCCGTCACTGTCACGTAAGAAGTCATCTTGTCGATTTTCGGCTCGGTAGATTACCAAGGGTCACAATGTATATGATAATGTATACATGCTTTTAGCGCTTTCTAGTCTACGAACATCTTTCATGTATGCAAACAATATTACAATTTGGTTATGGGGGCTTACGTAACAGCTAATTAAGTAACTAACTAAATCTATGGCCTATGGAACCCGGAGGTTCAATGTATAACGTTTACTCCATAGGATGGTAATCCAGATAGAGCAAACATTATATTAGATAGTCGTAAATAGGACGTTTGCTCAAGCGTTGACGATGAAACAAGTTAATATAAGAAATAGCTCCTTTCAACGCCAACTACACATAAGCAAAAATTCTAAATACAACCTTTAAAAACACCAAAGATTCAGCATCATATTTTCGAAAAATAATAAATTCCACAAACAATAAAAAAGAAGTATTTTCTGTACCATGCACCTAAATAGACGGTCACGAGGCTTAAGGAGATGACATGCACAATCGCAGCAAATACACACAAATAAATTCAAAAATTTTAATTATTGAAATACTTACAAGTCCCAATATTATAGTATGGGATATTACTTTGATAATTACATGTTGATGGATTTCTAATACTCTGATATCAATGGATAATTACATAATTGTTGAAGTATATGTCGCAGCTAAAAAATCGTGCTGTTGAGTAGTGAGTCCTTTCGCGCCGAATAGTGTTGCCTACCGCCAAATCTCCCTAGCTCTCGCTGTTCGCGTGAGTTTCTCCTGTTGAGTGACGTAAGAGCGGACAGAGCGATGATTGGCTGGAGAAGCGCTAGTCAAGGTCAAACCAGCTGCCTGCATACTATGAGTGAGAGAACGCACACATAGAAACGTCGTCTGTTAGTAAGTGACAGTTCTTTTAAATAAAAAGAGAATTAAACTGCTTGAGCCGCACACAACCAAAATGATGCACAAACGAGTTTATGACAAATGTCGGGCACAAAAGCTATCCACTGACTTCTATTCTTAGCCAATTGGATTCAGTTTCTACTTTGTATTCCTATTTCTGCGAGGTCCATCTTAATATTTTCCTCCCATTTGTGCCTAGCTCTTCCTAATGGTCGTTTTCCGATTGATCTTCCAGTTAGAAAACTTTGAAAGCGTTCCTACTTTCTTTCATCCTGGCTACATGACCTGTCCACCTGAGCCCCCTAAACCTTAATAATGTTTGGTAAACGGTATAAGTTACGTATTTCCTCGTTATTAAGTTTCTGCCATTCCCCATTCTCGCTCTTCTTATATCCGAATATTCGTCTCATGATGTTGTTTTCAAATACTTTCAGTCTACGTTCTTCCCTCAGAGTAAACGACCATGTTTCGCAACCATACAGAACAACAGGGATGATTATCCTTTTATATGTATTTCAAGCTTCAAATTCTTTGACAGAATTCTAGACGACAATAAATGTTGAACTGAATAATAACACGAATTCCCTGCTTTTAGTCTTAGATAACAGCAGAGGATAAATATTAGAGTAACGAACATTCTTTCATTTTTCCACAGATTCTCAAATAAGAGGTCTAATCACTACGAAATTAAAATACCGCTAATTTTACAGTAATTATGTGATATATTCAAATAGATAAAAAAAGATAATCGTAATGTGGAACAAGAGCGCCCTAGACAATATTATTAAGCATGAGGTATCGTTATCACGAGTCATCTAGCAGCTTGCAGTTTGCATTTAAAAACGCGAAAATAAATGCCGATTTTTAAATGGCTGGAAATCGAAAGCAGATAAGTTAGTAGCGATAACGGTATCTCAAGTAGGATAACATTATCTAGCGAGTTCTTGTTCCACTTTTGGATTATTTTTTTTATCTGTTTGAAGATATCACATAATTACTGTAAAATTAGCGGTATTTTAATTTCGTAGTGATGGGGCCTCTTTAAGACTCATCAACAACTGGATGCTTACAGTTAATATAAAGTAAATGCATAATAACAAGGCTTAAAAGGGATTTTAAAAAAAAGAAACTGTAGACATTTGATTTCAGTATTCTGCTTATTGACAATTCATTTTTTTTTAAAAAAAAAGGAAAAAAGAAAACAAAAATAAAAGACTCATGTTGAATTTCAATGACTCAGAATAGAAAGATCAAACAAAATGACCTACTTTGACTGAGAGTCTGGATCAGAGATAAACTGAGCAGGTCAAAAGAGTTTTTTTTCTTTTTTTAAAGCAAAGACAATAACATTGTCATAAAACCAAAGAATCTGGAGAAGAAGAAAAAGATGAAAGGGAAAATTGGGGACAGAGATGGAAAAAAAGTAGAGGAAAAACAAATTATTGATGAAATGGATTTTCTTGCTTTTTTTTCTTTCTCTCTTCTGAGATTCAGTAACTGGTGAGGGAGAGAAATATTTGGTGAAAGACAAAGCGAAGAAAAAATATGCAGGAAAATGTTTGGAAAAAAGATGCTAGATAATAGGAAAGTAAACAGAGCAATCCCATTTCGACCCACTCCTCCGCACTCTCACAAGAATGACTAGAATAAATAAATTATTTAAAGATTAAAAAAAAAAAACGCAGGCAGACATAAAAAAAAGGAAAATTTGTTTGCGAAATTGATTCCCAAATGAGTCACATTTTTGTCTTCTTATTGTTAGTCCAGATTTAAACAATCAAAATTCAATTCATTTTGTTGTCTGTTGCGGAATTCGGCTCAATGGTCTATGAAAGCATCTGATCTCATCGTTTTTGTTTTCTTTTTCTAAAACCATCTCCTCGTTTTTCTTTTCTTCTTGCTGTTTTGTTTTTGAAAAAGAAAGAACTGTTTTCAATTTTTTTTCTGACGTCATTTGACTCGCTTTCTCTAGATTTTTCTCTATAAATCACCAATTATAGTATTCGATTAAAGTATAGATTGAAGACACACTCTGGTCATGACGTCTGGTGTTACAACTTTAACTACTAAATTTGGTTGAAAAATTGGCCGCATTTTTTCTTTTTATATTAGATTTAATTCTAAAAGGTTTAAACTACAACTTAAATTCGCGTGTTTTGCAAAAATAAGCTACTACGAGATTTCGTTACCTTGTATACTTTTAAAAATTATGATGATTTCCTATTTCGAACTTTTTTTAAAGGAGAGAACACGCTGGGTTAGTGGTAGAGTGCTCACCTCTGATGCTAGTGGTTCCTAATTCTGCCCTAGCCCAATTAAGTTTATGCTGGACAATATCGTGCAAGCATGTTTACCCTTTGGGTTCTTCCATTTCCTCCCACATTATTATATCTTAATTCTTTCATAATCTTCTACTTTCAGTAACGGATCGGTCTTCTTCAGCCTAAGAGACAGCTACGCAACTAGACTAGTTGTCTCCCTGGGCAAGAACTCGCCTGAGCACCCCTTCTCCCTTGATCAACCAAGCCAAAACGCTCCCCGACTACACCCTTTGAGGATCCGATGGTACAATTTGTACCATACGGGGGTTCCATGGTACATTGCGTTATAACTCTCCTATTTGGTAAAGTGATCACTTCTGGTGCGTGGGATCCCTGGTTCGATCCCCGCTCAAGCAAAGGGAATTCTGTAGTGGACAAACATCGTGTGCATTGGTTTCCTCGGGGTTCTCCCATTTCCTCCCAGTTTCTTCATTCCACCATTCTCATTCATCTCTCGTCATCACCGTCTCCTTTAGCCTAGCAGGCATAACAATCGGACGTAAAACTCAAAGATTTTATTTCATGTTCTCGTTTCTTCCTCTCTTAAGTGTTTAACTCTGATAAATCATTAGTTATCTTTCAGTGCAATGTTTTGCCACACACAAAGAATTATAGATAAAGCGAGAAGAGAAGAAAAAGAAAGAAAGAGAGAGAGAGAGAGAGAGGTATTCATGGTGTTTGTTAGAATTACATTAGTAGCTGGGCTGCGGTGGAATAGTCGTAGAGCGTTGACCTCTCTTGCGAAGGGACTCTGGTTCGATCCCAACTCGTACCAAATGACTTTATGGTGGACAAACACCGTGTGCATGGGTATTTTCGAGGTTCTCCCTTTTCCTGCCACTTTCTTCATTCCACCATTTTCATTCATCTCTCATTATCATCGCCTCCTTTAGCCTAGCCGGCACAAGCGTGGGACGTAAAACTGAAAAATCAAAGTTTATAAATGTTCTTATGCTTTTATGTGTTATATCCCACTAACCATACTTTGTACTGTCATCTTGCTGATGTGTCATAATAAAATAACTTGATATGAGGATATGTATATTGGTATCAGTTTCGTCTTAAATGTGGCACGGTTATCAGGTGTCTCGATAGGCGTGTTATAGGGCGCAGGTTGTTCCCATGACATCACCCCTATTTGTACGGAGGTAGTAGTACTAACGCCAGTTGACAACTTGGTGCTCCAGGAAAGACCATGGTGGAGGGTACATAGGACCATTCTCCATGACAGTGGGTACCATGATTTAGCCGAGGATGGGTGTACTGGACCAGGATATGTGTCTTTAGAAGTTTCGAGGTCCAATACAAAATTTCGTGGTTTTTGACTAATTGTATACTCATTGATTGTGTTTTAATACGTCATGAATTAGTATAGATGTTCAGGAGAGGTGTACATCAATGCCCTCTTCTCTGAAATTTCGGGAGGATGATGTGTATATACCCACCATTAAATTTTGAAAATTGGCATGACATGATGATATAAGACTATTGCTTGTATCTCGTAACCTATTTCGTTTCCGTTCAAGGGTATAAAATTATATATATATATATATATATATATATATATATATATATATATATATATATATATATATATATATATATATAAAGGACCTTTCGTAGTAAGATAGTGAAATCGGGCCTTGATCCAACTTGGGTTGTTATTGATCCAAATTTTTTCTTTTGACTTAAAACTACAGTACTTGAAACAAATTCGACCCCCTACCCCACCCATTACCGAATTATGTTATCATATATGCTCAAAACTGATATATATTTTAAAAAATTTTGGTGGGGATGGTCCCAATATTTTGAAAGTTTCACAGATTGTTGATATTATGTAGGTGTAAATGTGAACATTTCTTCAAAGATATAGGTGAGCATTTTCTTGTATTTTTGCTTGTTGAAAATGGCAAAAAAAAATAATAATAAAAAAAATAAAATAAAAAAATAAATAAAAAAATTTAAAAAATCGTAAAATATTTTGAGGGGACGTCATTGATTTTTTCTTCAAAATTTTGTAATACCTTTAGGTAGAATATATATTCTTTTTCGGGGCCTGTGGGAAACAAAACATAAACATATTTTTGGACAGTTTTTCGACGATTCTAGAGTTCTCAAAGTCAAACTTGAAACATTTGTTTGCCAGAGTTCACAATTTTACTTTATATTTCGTCCCTTCCGCTTCTATCGTTCTTCGGCTGCTTCGATCGTGTCCATTTCGGAACAAAACCTTAAAATATGTCTCCGTAGCAGTGCTTTCACTTCTTGCACAACAAAGTCACATACACACACACACCTTGCGTCATCTCCTCGCATCCGCCAGTGTTTGATTCACTGACCGCAGGCAGTCGCGCCCTCTGTTACCCGCATCGGGAAACGGCAACTCGATACCAATGAATACCGTTTTCCCACAACTCTTTTATCACGAATCGAAGTAACTAGCTTTAAGTTCCTTGTTATTTCAGATTGACCTTCAATTATTTGAATAGCTATTACATAACAAAACACGTTTTGTTTCAGATGTCCTTTGTGCAATATTTACAAATTTGCTTTCTTGTTTTGTTTATCCTTTGGTGATGTAAACTGTATTTCGTTGCTGCTTCGTTTCTTTGCATGTCTTTTGAAATTGCATAGAGATAATTCTCCTTCTTATGATAGAAAATTTCACATATCTTCTTGGAAATATGCAGGAAAAGAAAACATATTTAAAAAAAATATTCAATAAACAATTAAGAAATAAGAGGTGCGACACAAAATAACCGGACTGAAGTAACTCAGAGTACTTACATTATTGGTTCCTGTTGGTGGTGTCATGTTGAAGGTAGTTTCGCCTCTGCTTCAATACGACACACTTCTTCATTCACTGCTGCAGTTGTATGTAATATTCCTGGAAGTCATGTTCTGTACGGGTCTTCAGTATGTTTTACGGTTGTTATTCTAACCTCATTAACGGAGGTAAAATGTGTTCCTTTCAGTTGAAATTTGACTTTCGGGAACAAAAACTAATCTCAAGGTGCTAAATCAGGCAAGTATAGCTGGTGTTCTTACACTGCACTATGTTTTCGAGACAAACATTTTTTGATGTCTATCCTTTGTTCTATTTTCACGCTCGTCATTTTCCGCCAACACATTGACACACGTGTTCACTTTTTGTCGCGTATGCAAATGACTGGGTCAGGTGAGTCCAATTCACTATACTAGGTAGCGGAAGTATGGTAGTTTATCCTTGCCAAAACAATATACATAATGTTAATTATTTTTAGTAATATAGCTATAATCCGTCTTTGTGTGTGTGTGTTGCACCTCGTAAACAAGTTATAAACGCACAGCGAAATTTACTAAGAGAGAGGGAATTTTATGCTTTATTAGAAATACAATGTAAATTTCTCATAATGTGTCAGCATACATATGACACAGTCAAAATTATAAGTATTAAGCATTTTACATGTAAACAAACGACTAAATAGAAATAAGCTGCAAAATATGGGCAGCGATTAGGTATTTTGTGTTAGTGATCTCCTTATATACAGTACGTCTACGAAGATATTAACTTATCTTCGTAGAATAGTTGGTTAGTGTGTGTTCCCTAGCTATTTTACTTTTCCACAGCCATCACTTCAAATCCCATTCAATACAATATGTTTTTTTTAAGAAAAGCTTGGTTATATCAATTGATTAAACAACAATGCTTTGTTTTAATAACGTTTCTTAGTATTATTCTCTTCATTCTAGTTTATTTGAATATTTCCAAATAATTCAGAATTATTTATTTAAAAATGTTAAAATTGTCAAGAATGTTATAAAAAGAGGAAACTTCATTTCTAATCATTGTCATAACCGGAATGGAAAACTTATAAATATTTGAGATGTTAATTAATATATGACTAAATTGTTGACTAGACATATGGCATATGAATAACACATTACTTCAATGCACGGTATCCAGAAAGGTACAACATTGTACATACCACAGTGTCACGTATTTTGCAGAAATTTCAAGTTTCGTCATCTTTCTTCAAGCCGTTTCAAAAATAAAACCGTGGTGCTGTAGTTTTGCCTCACCCTGTAGATTCGAAGAAGAAATCCGTGACCACATCATTGCACCTAGAATTCTAGTTCGTTACAAAACAAAATAGCTACATTATTCCCCAAATAAATCAATGAATGAAGGAAATCAAGATGGCATAAGTAGTCTCTACCAAAGGTGATCGAACTCATGACTACAGCACATCTCAATTTGAAACTCAGATACGCACACACACACACACACACATATACACACACGAACTCAACCTCACGAAACGAGCGTATGTCAAATAATGTGTGAGGTCGAGTGAGCACTATGCCAGACGTGAAAAGAGCATAATGTCGAAATGATGAGAATGTGATGTCGAGTAGGTGTGAGCCTGATGTCAAAATGATGATAGTGTGATGTTGAAATAATGTCAACGTAATCTCGAAATGTCGATTGCGTGATGTTGAATGAGCGTGATGTCGAAATGTCGAGAGCGTAATGCAAAAACGATACCATAATGCCGAAATGCCAAGAGCGTACTGTTCAAAATTATAGCATGATGTCGAAATGATGTGAGCGTGAAGTCGAAATGCCGAGAGCGTAGTGCCAAAATGATAGCGTGATGTCAAAATGCCGAGAGCATGAGGTCAAAATGATAGCGTGATGTCGAAATAATATGATCGTGAAGTAGAAATGCCGAGAAACGTAATGTCGAAATGATGTAAGCGTGATGTCGAAATGTCGAGAGCGTAATGCCAAAATGATGTGAACGTGATGTCGAAAATGCCGAGAGCGTAATGTTGAAATGATGTGAGCTTGGTTTCGAAATAATATGAACGTGACCTTGAATGAGTGTATTGTCTAAATAATGTGAATGTGAGGTCGAGAAGCGTGATGTCGAAATAATTTGAGCCTGTAGATAAGAGTGATGTTGGATCGATGATATAAGTGTGAGGTTTATTGAAGCTAGTTCAAAGTGGGTACCTTTGTTCAATAAAAGTAAGCATCCGTACAGAAGTTTTAGTCTGTTTCAGTGAACACTTTAATTCAAACATTTAAAAGAATAAACATTTTTCTTGTTTCTACTACAATTAATTCTCTCGTCTTTAAATATCTTCAAAGGATTTTCTTTTAGAAGTCAACAGTTCAATGGGGTTTTATTTTCTGCACCTACATCAACAAAACGAAACAAATATTTAAAGAAAGCGTTTTTGTCAATGTGACAATAACAGAGAAGTAAAAGGTCATGACATTTTAGTTTCTTTTGAATGTATTGTTAACAGTCTTGTGAACTTGTTGCAAATTAATGACTATTCAATTGAGTTTCTGCTTCAGTTACAATTCTTTGCTTGCAAAGTTTCTCTTACTTTGTAGACTGTGAGGAAGTTTCGAGAGAAATGTTGAAATATGTTCAGAAGTAAACTTCGGTTAACGCCTTTTTTTTTTCCTCTCAGAATACGAAAATGAGAGGTTAGTGAAGCTTGAAGAAGAAATTACGGGCTTTGATGAAACGATTGCTTTCTGAACGCATGTTGACAATTTCTCTTCTTCTTGTTACGTAAATTTAGTTTTACTAACAGGGCTGTAAAGTTAAAGACGCTCCATCATGGAAAATCCAAAAAGAAACCATCTGAGAATGTTCCAAGAGCATTGCCAGAACGAACTTAAAAAGAATGGAGAAATGGAGTGGGAAGGATAACTGTGATTGTTCCTACATGCATCTTTTCTCCTGCATCTTTTTGTGTTTCTAGCAAAATATCATCTTTCTATGACTTACGGTTCCCGAGATATGGCTCCTTAAATCTCTCGAAACTGGAACTTTTTGTGCCAATATCTGGGGGACGGTGGCCAGTTGGCCAGTGGCCTCCAGTTACTATTTGTTACGTGTGATGATTTATCACACTATAATAAAAAAAATAATAATATGGTCATTGTTATCCTAGAAGGTTATGCTTTCAGTTCTTGAACCATAGGGTACTCGAGCGCCTCTAGTGGAAATTTCTGAACCACATACGTTCGAATGAGCTGCCGGTAGCCTGAGCAGCCATTCGAAACGATATGTCGAACTGGGCAAGGTTAATCTCTACTTGAATTGTGAATCTATAACGGTCTTCATGGAAATTGTATAGTTTGAAAAATTATAGTGTTCAAAGTCGAGAATATTGTGAAATTGATAATAGTTATTAAAATATCAACCAATTTATTTGTTTGAATTTTCGAAAATTTCTACTTTGGTGTGAATTTATATTTGGGTTATAAGAGGCGGATCGGAAAAACTCTTCCCGAAGGTAAACGATGGTTGATGGGTGAGTGTTATTTTTGATTATAAAATATTCTCTTTATAATGTTATATTTCCTACAGATCAAATATAGATTTCTTATTGGATTGATATAATTTAGGAGGTATTATATTTATTAGATTCATTATCGAAAGTTGTATTAAGGGGTAATTCTTGTTGTAAAGAATCACAGTACCATTCAACCTAGCTTTATAAAGCAAATTAAATTTTGATAAATATTCTAAATTTTCAATATAGCTTCAAATTTGTTATATTTTGTTGAAAATATTTCTGTATTGCATATTTATTTTTCCACAAATTTTGTTATAAAATTTATCAAGTTAGAAAATCAGTTATTTTCAATTATCTATATTACCTAGTTTTCACAATTTTAATTTGGAGGATAAAAGCTGTTTTTTGGAAGTATTTGAGCTAGTTCTAGTTAAAAAATTTTACTATAAATTTAGAATGAAACACGATAAGTATTTCACGGAAATATTCAAATGCTAACTTACAAATATGTCCATTATTCGATGAAATTACGAATCCCGTAAACCGAAAATTGTCCTGGTTTTTATAACCAGCAGCACAGGACGGAGCACTTAGAGGCACGTTACATATTTGATGCCAAAATGTTCCCCGTCCTCTTAGGTATTGATCAACACCAATATGATCTCCCTATGACTTACGGTTCCCGAGATATGGCTCCTTAAATCTCCCAAAATCTTCCATTGTTTTGGCCAATATTTCGGGAACCGTAAGATGACGCGAAAAAAATCCGTCACTTTCTCAGATAGTCTTTGATGTTCTATCGAATGGAGGGCTCAAATTTTAAAAAATCGCAAATAACAGACAGACGGACACCAACAGACATAGAGAATTCAGTAAGGAACTTTTTAAGTTCGTTGGGAAAGAAAATTGTTCTATAATTAATAGTTCTCAACTATAGTTCATTAGAGGAAATTGTGAGGCTGTCCTCCCTCTGTTTTGAGGTTTATTGACCATTTTATCACCTACATTTTTTCCTAAACCTTCTTTCCTGCCTTTCTGGCTAGGGTAAGTATCTTTAATGCACAAAGCTCTAGCTTCAAGTCAGAAGTTTCCTCTCCTTGCTGGTCTATAGCGGCAGTGCGTTCTAGTTTGGTACACGCGGTCTCGGGTTCAGTTCCGAGTGGGAGAGTATTAAAATTTGAACGGTGATTTGGATTTCACCTTAAACTGTAGATTCACGCCTCATGTAGCCTCAGTGCTGAAAGGGACGCTAAGGGTAAATACATGCCGAAGATGCCTCGCGGTATAGGTCGAGGTTTAGGTCGCAGTCGATGCCTTGATGATGGCACAAACCCATGGATTCACATGAGTAAGAGCATGCCGAAGATATACACTACATCGCGACCTAGAAGCCAACCGCGATGGTAAATTAGTGGTCGCTATGGTAAACAATCGAGTTTGTTTTTACATTGATGCTCAGTAGCAGCATCGTAGTGGCTTGTGTTCTTATTGGTTCTTTCAAGCGCTCCACGAATAAAATCTTCATTTGTTCAGAATCTCATTGCTGAAGATAGTGTGTGTCTACGCTCGAGAGGTTTTGCTGCACTATTAAATTTGATTATGAAAGGCACATTAATAGAACTAGTGAGGAATGTTCCAGCAATATGTGATAAAACAAACAACATCATAATAGACATGTTTGAAATAGAGAATGGAAGGAAATAGCAACTCAAATGGGAATGTCATGTAAGTTATTCATATTTATTTGAGAATTATACTGTACCTTATTTTATAATGAGGTACAGTATAATTCTCAAATAAATATAAATATAAGGCAGTGGCGGTTACGGGGAGGGGGCTTTCGGGATGAAGACCCCAAATGCCAGAATTTCTAAAGAAGAAAGAAGCTAGTGTTAGTCATATCTATGCTTAAACACTTCATGTCCCTCTCCCTAAGAGCAAGATTAATAATAATAAAAGACCTTTTCGAAGTTTGTTGCTGATATAAGGTAAGTAAATAGCTGTATATGGTTTAGCAACATTTGAATTTACAAAATCAACTTAGCAACAAAACACGCACGGAATAATTTCACATGTGTCGCATCAATGTTTCTCCTCAAACTGAGAACTTACAGCATTGATGTAACCTCTTTGCTATATGCGCCCTTCATTCATCGCGACATAGACATTGAGGTTGCGACCACGAGTTAAACCTCGACCGTGAGGCATCTTCGGCATGTCTTTACCCTAACTTCAACAAACAAACAACATATGATGCAATAGTTTGGGAGGCAAAGGCTTATGTTTTGCTTGGGGTACAAAACACTCTCCAATGTGCGTAGAATTTGAGATTTCTCAGTAGAATATTATTATACTATATCAAACTCCTACACCTGGAGCTCCAAATGACGCCCCTACTATGGGAGAACATCTACCTGACTTCAGTGGCTCACAACATAGCCATTCTCGCTAGTCTTGTTGCTAGCGCACGTGCCGTTGCTAGACGGTGTCCCGGGTTCAATTCCAGATGGGAGAGAGCCTTGAATGCATTCACCTTAAGCTATAGGTATACATCTTATATAGCATTGGTGCTGAACTAACTAACTCTATAGCCTATGGAATTCGAAGATTCAGTGTTACACAAAAGCTCTCTATTAACTCCTATTGTTACCCAACTGGATCTAGTTTCTACTTTGTATTTCTATTTCTGCAAGGTTCATCTTAATATTGTACTCCCATCTTCGCCTAGATCTTCCTAAGTTGTTTCCGATTGGATTTTCAGTTAAATTCACTACACGTATATGTTTAATATTAGTTTTATTCGATTTTGTGGCCTCAGATTAATATAAACGGTGTAATTTGAAATTTATCCATCCTGTTGACTTTTACAATTGGCACAACTGGTAGTTCTTTGTCAATTTAATATAGAGCTTATCAGACCCGCAATCAGAGAGGGGCTAGGGGGGGCCAGGCCCCCTAGAATTTTCGTGGCTCTTCTAGACCTCAATACAAAATGCTATTATTGATACAAAAAACACAATTTAGATATTTGTAAGAGAATTTTTAATGACTTGCCCCCCCCCCCTAACACATTCATGGCCTCCCCAAGCCTCGGTGGCTGGTTTCGGGCCTGGAGTTTATGTATCAAGTTGATCTCTCCATTACTTCTTAATGTAATTTTAAAACCAAAGGTTATTGTTACTTCAGAAATAATAAAATTTTTGAAAGAATTATATTTTAGAATTTCTTTCGTGTTAATTCTGAATCCGAAGCAACAATTAACAATTAAACACTTGAACTTCTCTCTTTGGTATTGTGAGCTATCATATTCAACTTTCATAATGTCATATTTTTTGTAATATTTTCCATTGTACAAGGTTTGCTTTTAATAGACTTCAGTGGCGTATTTAGGAGGGGTGCTTCCGGGCTTAAGCCGCCACCCCCCCGAAATCTTACTTACTATAGTAAAGTATATGAAATATCTTGCAGAATTTTCACATTTTCAGGCAAAGCCCCCCACCCCCCGAAAGTTAGCAAAGCCCTCCCCGAAACAAAATCGTAAATACGCCACGGATAGACTTACATCTGATTTAAACTACTCACTGAGAAAAAACAGTACGTTTATTGCAGGGATGCAAATAACCGCTCGCCCACTCGCCCGGGGCAAGTGGTTCATCGGTGCGGGCGAGTTATGAAACAGTAAAGACTATAAAAGTCACGATTGGGATGTGAGATGTGGGCTAGTAGTTTTTTTCTCGGACTAGTAAAATTTTGTTGCTTATTTGCATCCTTGATTTATTGTAAAAAAAAATATATATATTAACGTATAACAGTTTCGCCAATATCCACTTGGATTGAACACAAAGTGTTCATAGTATCATATAATAAGTAAATTATCACTTAATAGTACATAAAGTTTTTTTTTATTAACATGGAACAAAATAAACAATTAAAATCATATTTTTCAGTGCAAACACAGTGAAACCTGTCTATATTGGCCACCATCAGTTCCATTTAAATGTGTCCGACTTAGACAGGTGGCCAACTTACAGAAAATAAATGTGATTGGTGTATGTTTAGAATAGGATTCGTAGTATTACTCGATTGTAAAATTTTAATAAGCAATGGCAGGACAGGTACTTTTAAATAATGTATATAGAATAATCATAACTATATACAGCACTAGAAAAAAATACTACACTATGTTTAATAAATGTACCTTTCTCTTGCTGAAAACTAGTCTGGTATAGTGAATTATTCGGACTGAAAACACAATAACACAAACAACCATAAAATAGAAACATATGTACCCAGTTTATTGAAATTGATATTGTAGCACACTGAGCTACTCAGATTGGAAACAAGAAAAGCAAAATTATGAATTGAACAATTTATATGCAATTTATAAGACATTTTCTCGACAGTGACAAATATTTTCTGTAGATACCTTTTAAAAAATTGCGAATCGATGCCTTTCGAAATTTATTAACAACAAATTTATTGCTAGTGGTTCATTCTAGACTTATTTCTTTTATTCCTTTTGACACATATGCACATTCTAATTGTGTAGTTAACTACCTCTTGTTAATGAGCTACAAGTGTTGCCCTCGGAGCAAAAGATGTTTAAGGAACATCTTAAGGGAATTCATATCTAAAAACTTCCGCTACCTTTCGACAAACCGTCAGACGCCAATGGTTGACAATTGAGATGGTTACCTTTAACCTTGACAATTACTAAAGCTTCCCACTGATGAAAGAAATCGATATAGCTATTGTGCTGCCAAAATGTCTTGAGCCGTGGCAAAAATACGAACTAAAGCTCACACCCTCACACACCCACGCGTTGAGCCAATAAAGGTTCAGCTGTTGCTAAGCGAGAGAAAGCAATTGAATTTCCTTTAGCCGATAGCAGCGCTTACAATGGAGGGCTAGGGATCAAGTCAATGTGGTATATCTTTAATGGTTTTACCAAAACAGACAGGGTGAACAAATAAGTACAACCATTTCCTGAATTCTTGTATGTAATTTTTCTTATTCACATTTTCGTTCACCACCCCTTTATCAGGCTAGTGTCCTGGCCATTGAGCTCCAAGAACAAATCAGAGGAATCCATGCTTCTTTGTCTCCAGTCACAAATACAGAACATCTGCCTCTCATATGGGAATACGAAAGAATTTTTAAAAAATTACAAAACGGTATTTTGTATGGCCAGGATACGCAGGTAAATTTACTATTATCATCATCGGATAAACATTGCTTTAATGCGGCCAACTTCCAAGATAGACAAGTGGCCAACTTACAGAGCAATAAGTAACGAATGTCTTATGGAAAAATGCAGGTTCAAGACGAACCAGGCCAAGATGAGCAGGTGGCCAAATTAGAGAGATGGCCATGTTGACAGGCTTTACAGTATTTGGTACGCGGAAGGTGAGTAAATAGTCAAAGCATCATAAAGTAAAAATAACTTAAAAGCCAAGGTTCTGTAAACTGGAAAATAAACTTTCCCACAACAGGCTATAACATAATATAACATCTAGCTGATCTCGATATGTGCATCTGTGATCTAATCTATTGTTTGAATAATAATAATAATAATAATAATAATAATAATAATAATAATAATAATAATAATAATAATAATAATAATAATAATAATAATAATTATTATTATTATTATTATTATTATTATTATTATTATTATTATTATTATTATAAATATCTAGTAACGTTCTGGTGAATAAATACACGCATTTCCAAAACTAAACTCAAAAAAAAAAAATAACCTTTATATTTGTATACATAACAATAATATTTATTAAAAAAACTATAATTTGAACTTTCTAAAATTCAAAAATATAGTGCCAACTAGTTGTAACAAACAAGGACATTTACAAATATATATATATATATATATATATATATATATATATATATATATATATATATATATATATATATATATATATATATATATATATATATATATATTGTAAACAGGTTGGATGAACCAAACCATTCAAAATCAATCAATCATTCATTCGGCTTCCACCATTTCGGATTCACTTCGTTCCGTTCAGAGCTTCAACATGAAGTCTCAAACTTAAAAAAAAAAAAAAAAAAAGTAAGTAATGTATGGTATAGTATAACAAGTCAAAATTATCTATTACATGCTTTTGTAGTTATTGTATGCTTCTTTCTTTTAGTACCGTAATATATTTGTGCATTGGACTTATACATAATTATTTCTTTTATTCTGAATATTAATTAATTACATTATGCATTCTTCTTCTTATTTTCTTTATTCAATTTCTTTTATTCTACTATCTGTCACATCTAAATAAAATGTCATGAATAATTTGGGTAATAATCTCCATGTGACAGGCAATACACTATAACTATAATCCCACTATACTACCCGTTCCATTATTGTGGTATACTAATACATTTTACATATTACACGTACATAAATCAATTTTATATTTATTTTTTTGTATATGTTAATAGTGTCTGATAAAGCGAAATGGATAGTTGGCGAAATAAAACAATACATGTTAATATGGTTCTACAATAAATATATTGGTTTGCTCAGTAATTAGTTTAGATCAGATTTAAGTCATACAGTATTTTTGTCCTTAAGACTTATATTTCAAGCCAAATTAAATAAATGCTTCGTTTGAACTGCTACACTCATATAGCACTAAGTGTTACGAGTCATTTGTTGTCAGATGATAACTCTTAATCCCCTGAAATTTGATACAATATGAAACAATATGCTAGTTTGTTTATTTTGTTTAAACATACGGGGAACGGGGACTAATGCAGTAAATTAATTAAATGTTACAGATATATTGGATTGTATGTAACGTAATAACTTAATGCAGTTTGTATTATTTAATCATTACTCATTCAATTTGTATCTGAGTTTTTTTTTTTTTTATTTCAGCGTCGATATATAATACATAAATGATTTAAAATGTGATGAGGATTTTGAAAATTAGTGTAGCTTCACGCAGATAAATTTCGTTTCTGATGTCCCTAGTATATCACAAAGTGATAAGTCAGCGTTGCAAAGTATGTCTGTCAATGTGGATGTTGCTTCTGATACAACTACGGGAGTATAACATGATACCAACTGTCAAATCCTGTAATTCAGGCGAGAAATATGGTGGGAACGGTCTTATACTTCAAAAGTTAATCTTGCCTCATGGTCTGCATTGCTGCCAAATTTAATAGATTCAATCTTCGGTCGTGATTCAGAGCCCTGTTCATTAATTTTGTAGGTCTGATCGTTTATAACCTCGATGTTGTGAAGCTCACTTGTTTCAGCCATAAGCAGTGGCGGTTCTTGAGGGAAGTTACATTGGTTTAAAATTAAACTTTCATCACTTCTAACTAAGAAAATAAAACTCATGTAATTTACTAATTGTTCTATACAAAAATTAAAACATGAAACAAAAATTTTCTTCCCGTAGCCTAAGAACACATTGGGGAAATTCATGTTGCTGTGTATCTCACAATTCACCTTGCAGAGTACGTGCCAAATCATCGTACGTCTTCTCATTCTGGCAAGCAACGTTTTAAATCATCTCACTTCAGATTTGACGTTGTGGTTGATTTCATTTAATTCCGCTTAATTACGTGATTGGCGTGATTTGATTGGCTCAGTGGTAGAGCACTACCCTCTGGTGCATGGGGTTCCTCGTTCGATCTCCACTTTAGTCCAGTGGGCTTTGTGCTGGACAAACACCATGTGTATGGGTTTTGCCGGGATTCTCTCGTTTCGTCCCACTTTCATCATTCTACCATTTCTTCCATTTCCCATTATTACCATCTCCTTTAGCTTAGCCGGCATAAACGTGGGACGTAAAACAAAGCTTTCATTTCATTTCCTTTTTAACCTCCCAGTAAATCATTTTCATTGCAGATGTTTTAACTTCAAATGATCTCTCATCCTTTTCAATAGCTCGCCATATCTACGTCAGTCTTGAACCGCTTCAGGATTTTAATTAATTTTGGGTAGGCCTGCACCCCTACTTATATATATAATTATTTAACAAATAGCATCAAGCATTATTGTAAAAGTAATTTTCTACTGCCATTAATCAATCAATATATATATATATATATATATATATATATATATATATATATATATATATATATATATATATATATATATATATATATATATATTTGATTGATTAATGGCAGTAGAAAATTACTTTTACAATAATGCTTGATGCTATTTGTTAAATAATTATCTACTAATAAATAATATAAATAGTGGAAAATATATTTACTCTTTATTGTATCTTTTAGCGTTTATATATTTTTTTTAAATTTTTCCCACCCACTGAAACCACCACTGAACCGCCTCCAGATAAAAGCTTAAAACGTTTTTGATACACTTAACTACTTCAATGTCTTGTGGTGTATAATACTCTTTTATGTTGTCTCTCATGCCAAATTGGTTGTTTACACATTTGTAATTATCAGAACATACTTTCAAATTTTTCACTTATTCATTGTTCATAACTTGCTGATGGTATCTACTATATACATTTATCACAGTTCAATATTTTACAGCGTTTATTAGTATATGTTCATGCACTTTGTTCTATGTAGGACTTTTGGATGTGCTTGTTTAATTTTTCACGTATGGTTTTGTTCATGTCATATTGCACATCTAATTCTATTTACGTTTACATTTGTTTCCAGCATATCACTTCCCGAGAGAGAGAGACAGAGAGGTCGTAACCTTCTAGTGGCTGTTATATACTGTGCTATGGAATAAATAAACAAATATTTTGCCACAAAAAATGTTCTAAAAGTAAGTCCATTCCTTGATTATATTAAAATCTTTATTTATTTAAAAAAAATAAAAAACGGCGTTGAAAAATCACAGAATAACTGGTAGCGTTACGATAATCAAATCTAGGAGGCTGAGGTGGGCAGGCCATGTAACCAGAATGGAAGAAAATAGGAACGCTTTCAAAGTTTTAACTGGAAGACCAATCTAAAAACGACCATTAGAAAGATCTAGGCAAAGATGGAAGGACAATATTAAGATGGATCACGCAGAAATAGGAATACAAAGTAGAAACTATATCCAGTTGGCTAAGGATAGAAATCAACGCAGAGCTTTTGCGAACGCGGTATTGAACCTCCGGGTTCCAAAGGCCATAGAATTACTTAATACCATGATTGTTTGCAGTGTGGTCATAACCAAAACAATACTGTTTTAATAGAAATTAAAGGTCAATCTGGAACATAAATGTATCAAATGGAGGACATTTTTTTTTAGACTATAAGTATGTTACTTGTAAAAGATTTCCATTTGATGACATCACAGCCACTGGAATTAGTTTCCTTGCTGCTAGAATGATATAATTACGACAATAATAAGCGAGTTGTTTAGAAACAAATATGGGGGTTATGTAAGACTGATAAATAGCAGATAAACTAAATTATATATATATATATATATATATATATATATATATATATATATATATATATATATATATATATATATATATATATATATATATATATATATATGTTAATTATATTCGTTATGCAATAGGTTTAAGACGGAAGATAATAACACAAAGGACAATTTGTTATACTAGTATGAAATTTCCACCGTAACAATTAAGAAACTCTAGATTATGTCCACATGCTAACAAAAAAAAAAAAAAAAAAAGGAAACCAGCATTCTGTTAAAGCGTGAGTTTTCCTCTTATGTTAGTCATGTCAGTAGTGAGAGTGATTTTCTCTCATGTTACTGCAAAACAAGTGAAATAAGAAGATAATTAAAAAAGATAATGAAAAATAAAAAAAAGTAAAAAGCGATTTAATTAGCACAAAAACATCTGTTGCACATCTGAGCTTCTCTACTTTAATGTACGCGGCAGTAAACACAGTTCTTTGGTCTGTAAGTTTTCATTCATATCAACTTGATGTTACATTCATGCTTGTAATATACATGTTAACTCTTAATTTCTCTATCTCTGAGATTTTGTAATAATCCTAGCTTTAATTAACACTTGGGTAGCTTTAATTGAGTTATGTAAATATTACTATATTACACAACACTTGAAACAAAAATATTTTCACTATGTGAGTACATTTTAATGTCTAGATACCATACAATATACAGGATAGTTTAAATAAAACTTTTTCTACTTCGCCAACTGGAGATTGAAAACCATTGGCAGTAGGTTCACAAAATCCAGTTCAAATAACGCACTTCAAATTGTGTTAACGGGAGATGAGATGTGACAGAACTCTTCCGATAAAAACACATATAATTTGCGAGACGAGACAGCTGTTTATAAGACACCATTTCGAGACGAGACAACTTTTAAACTTGCCTTATGGGCAAAATTATAGCCCCACATTTTGCGTCTGTAATGTAGTAACACGACTTACCACCATATGCCGACTTACCATATTTACCATTGATAATTACAAAGGGCAGTATATACAACAGTTTATGAGTATCAATATGGGCCTGCACAATAAGAGCACGGCTTAAGCGTATTAGAGAAGCTATATTGTCGAAAGAACAACAATACTGCGGCTGCACTAAAAACTAACTCTATGGCGTATGGAACCCGGAGGTTTAATGTCGCGATCACAAAATCTCTCCAATGACTTCTATCCTTAGCCAAATGGATCTAGTTTCTACTTTGTATTCCTATTTGTGCGAGATCCATCTTAATATTGTCCTCCCATCTGAGCCTAGGTCTTCTTAATGATTGTCTTCTGATTGGTCTTCCAGTTAAGACTTTGAAAGCATTCCTACTTTTTTCCATTCTGGCTACTAGACTTGCCCACCTACCCTTCTGGATTTGATGACCCTAACAATGTTCGGTAAATCATATAAATTTGTAGTTCCTCGTTATGAAGTTTCCATAATTCCCATTCTCGTTCCTCTTGAGTCCGAATATTCGTGTCAGGATCTTGTTCTCAAATACTTTCAGTCTATGTTCTTTCCTCAGAGTAAGCGACCATGTTTCACAACCATACAGAACAGGCATGATTATCGTTTTATATATTTTAAGCTTCCAATTTTTCGACACAATTCGCGAAACAAGAGATTTTGAACTGAATAATAACACGAATTTCCTGCTTCTAGTCTACATTTAATTTCTTCGTGAACATTGTTTTCATCTGTTAATATTGATCCTAGATATTTGAAGGTATCCACTTTATCAAAAGTATTATTTGATATTTTAAGGCATCCATAATTTGCCGCATTACGATTCTGACGAACTTCCAAAAAGTAATTAGTTTTCTCTGCCTTTACTTATAAATCCATGTCCTTGCAAGCGTTAATAAGACCTCTGCACTTCTTTCTATTGTTCTACTACTATCCGCTATTAAATTTGCATGATCAGCAATCATCATAAGCTGGTAAATACCATTGAACTGTAGTAACTACCTTTGGTTATTCTTATAGCGTATTCTAGGACAAAGTTGAATAATAATGGCGATAACGAATTTCCCTGTTTCAGGCCATTTTCGACGTGAAAGCTCGTGGACAGAAATTTTCCTGCCCGGACTTTACTTTGGGATTCATTTAAACATATCTTAATTAATCTAATTAGCTTTTTCGGTATTCCAAATTTTGTAAGAAGGTTAATGTTTCTCTCCTAACCGAGTTATAAGCCTTTCTAAAAGTGCGGCTGCACTTCGAGGATATTCATGTACACTCATGTCCACAATGATTGTCGCATATCTATAACTGTCTTCTTGTAAGAATATAATTTGATAATGATTTTGCAGGGTACTTTTAATACTGATGCTATGTGTATAATCGGAAAATGTATATTTGTGGTAAATTTCATAGAAAAAGAATTATAAATACGAAAATGAGAAAGAGCAAAAGAAAATGTTGCTAAATGGACAAGATAGTTTTATCTTCGTTTTATTGTTCTTACTTACTGCTGTTTTGACATGAAATTTGCCACATACATGTCTTTGATGATTATACACATACTAACATTATAAGAAATACCGGGCGAATTCGTTATCAAATTATATTCCTACAACAACATATTTATAGACATGCAACAATAATTTTGGACATGAGTGTACATAATGACTACATATATATCTTTTTTAAAAACATTACATTGAAGAATCAAGATCAACGAGAAATGTATTGTTAGAAGATTATTTCCAAATGCTTGGCCTCCATGACCGCCTGAACTGGACCCTTGTAACTTTTTGCCGTTAGGCTATAATGAAAGACGACGTTTATCGGAGGAACGTTTATTTACATGTCAATCTGAAGAGGAGCTTAACGAGACGACGTTTATAGAAGAAACGTTCATTTATATGTCAATCTGAAGAGAAGCTTAACGAGACGACGTTTATAGGAGAAACGTTCATTTACATGTCAATCTGAAGAGGAGCTTAACGAGACGACGTTTATAGGAGAAACGTTCATTTATATGTCAATCTGAAGAGGAGCTTAACGAGACGACGTTTATAGGAGAAACGTTCATTTACATGTCAATCTGAAGAGGAGCTTAACGAGACGACGTTTATAGGAGAAACGTTCATTTATATGTCAATCTGAAGAGGAGCTTAACGAGACGACGTTTATAGGAGAAACGTTCATTTACATGTCAATCTGAAGAGGAGCTTAACGAGACGACGTTTATAGGAGAAACGTTCATTTACATGTCAATCTGAAGAGGAGCTTAACGAGACGACGTTTATAGGAGAAACGTTCATTTATATGTCAATCTGAAGAGGAGCTTAACGAGACGACGTTTATAGGAGAAAAGTACATTTACATGTCAATCTGAAGAGGAGCTTAACGAGATGACGTTTATAGGAGAAACGTTAATTTATGTGTCGATCAGACGAGAAGCTTAACAAGACGGCGTTTATCAGAGGAACGTTTATATACTTGTCGATCTGAAGAGAAGCTTAATCGAAGTGATATAAAACCTATCCATAGATATGCCTCATATAAGAATGCTGCAATCTTTTCTCCGCTTCTGAACTATCTTGGACATACATGCTCGAGAACATTTTGTAGCTTAACGGACGTCAGTATGGGTCTCTGAGAACAGAAAACAAACCACTACTTGCGACTATCAACCAAGTTTACTACTATAAGTGTTAAGAATAACTCCATAGGGCAGCAACTTTATTTTATAAGAGGAAAAGGGCTTTATTTAAACAAAAATTACTCAGGTCTTCAATTACCTGGTATAAACCATGAAAGTGTGACCAAACCAATATCCATATTACTAAGTATTAATTACCTGTAACCGCATAATTTTTTACTCGCCAATATTGCCTTTAACTATCACGTACAGCTTAGAGGTCTGCATGGAATCGGGCCGAGCCCGCGGGCATAAGCCTGACCCGCCCCTCGGGCCTAAGCCTGACCCGCCCCTCGGGCCTAGAAATCATATATCACTTCGGGCCCGGTCTGGGCTCGGGCAGTGAATTTTTAAAAATACAACCATATTTCACAGGCCTTTACGGGCCTAACTTTGTAAATATACTGTACAACGATATATATTCCGCCGTTCTTTCTGGTAAAGCACAACTGCAAAATTAAACCTGTAATTGCTGTAAATAAAAATACAATTTTGCGTTAATTAATAACTTTCTGTAATTCGGGCTTATTCATTTGATTATCACGCGAGCTCGGGCCGGGCTCAGACCTAAATGCCAAAACTTATTTTGGACTCGAATCGAGCCTCACATTGTAAATTCACAGGCCGGGCCTGTCTCGGGCTTAACATTCCCGCTCGTGCAGACCTCTAGCACAGCTTCAACATAATTCCTACTTTACACACTGACAATTAGGTAAAAAAGAATTTGTCTCAATATGTGCATTTTATTCTGATAAATCAACGAACATTAACATTAGTTCACTGGGATAGCCTATTCATTATTTCTCTTGCACATGTCCTTAGCAAAGTCCATTAGGATTTTTATATGCATCCGATCGATAGTTTTCTTTCTGACGTCCGATAACTAGCAAAAGTTAAATTACAACAACAAGCTGAAGGAAATTTACTAAACTACATCCCTACATCGTGGCCCTTCTTGGAAACTTGTTAACAACACTTATTTCTATTTACTGATCTTCCATATTTTATGCCAAGGAACGTAAAGAAGCTTCTACCATTTGATTCAATTTACACTTTTCTACGTGGCCTATATCTTTCACGACAGCAGAAGGAGTCTGTTTGAACAATGACGCCATTGTTTGGACTTTTGTTTCGTTTCGGTAGTGAAATGAAACACCCACGTTTCGTATCCCGTAACAATGCAGTCCAACAATCCTTCCTTACCTTCTTGATAATTTTGTAGAAAGTGGCGAGCACAGGCAAGGCGTTTCTCCTTGTGTTCTGCTGTCAACATACGCGGTACCTATCAAGCACAACAGTTGTGATACCCTAATTTTTTAGTAAAAGCTCTTTTCACTATACCGTAAGAACTCCCAGGAATCCGAGCAACAAGTTTAAGGACGGCGATCCTCCTGTTTTGAAGCACTTCGCGTTGGACCATCTCGACAATCGCCTCCGAAACTGACTGTCTTCTACAACATTCTTCATCGTGGACATAATTCCCACCTGCACTAAACTCCCTGTACCACTTTCGGACGTGTAGAATGGACATTCACTTGTAGCCATACACTTCGTCAACTGACGATGAATATCCACAGGTGGAGTCCCTTTGGCGTGCAAAAAGCGAATTACGGAATGAATCTCGCACTTGGCGGGAGCAACAATGTGCACCTTAATCTCAGACGGCTGCTGAGCTAAGATTGAGTGGCACAGCGAAGCGCGGCCGAGCGGAATCGAGAATGGAGAGAAAAGTCGCGGACAGCGGTATTGCCGGATTTTGCCTCGCACCTTTCCGTGCGGCTGGAGCTCTTAGGGAACATTAGCTCGTAAGTAAACTGTAAGTAAACTGTAAATCTATCAGTGTCCACCTATATCTGAAGACCTAAGCATAATATGTTTTTGTTATGAAATTACGTACATAACTATTTAAATTACCATTATGAATCCTTGACTAAAACATCCGATCCTTTTATATTGATTGACTTAAATTTTAACTTTTATTCTGGAAACGTCTGGTAACGGTTTTTTCCCCTGGTGTTTTCATTGAAGAAAAGCAGAACAAATTTAAATTAACAGGTGAAAAATACACTGAAGTTTGGAGTTCTTATTCTCTGTCTCCAGGGAACACGGTATGTAGATTCCACTTCCTAGCTGTCTAAACAATGTCCTGGTTCTAAAGTTTGCATAGCTTATAGGACAAATGCATGGAGAATTGGTATAACGTTTGCAGCAAAAACATGTTATTGACTTTCTGTTCTGTGTCAGCAAGAATGATTACTATTATGTACCTTCGTACCTATGGATGAGTTTGCTATACAGTTTTTTTCTTTCAAGTTTGAACTGAAAGCATTATCAAACAAGGAAATTCTTTTGATTTGTTACATGTCTGGTAATCTCTGGACGTTTCACTATGTACTCATCGTCATAGGTATTCTACCATTATTGGCTGGTAACTTGCCACCAAGAAGGAAACTTCCATGTACCACAGTCTGCAACAAATCTCTTCATCTTGACGTAGGAATTGTCTGTTTTAATTTCATCCACTTATTGTAGACTTCTTTGTCTACTTTCTCTTTCTCCTTTCACCGTACATTCTGACAAGTGTTTCATGTTATATGTTTTTTTTCTTGAAATGAAATGAAATAAAATCTTTGAGTTTTACGTCTCGCGGTTATGTCGGCTAGGCTAAAGGAGACGGTGATGATGAACTAATGAATAAAATGATGGAATGAAGAAAGTGGAAGGAAACGGGAGAACCCAGAGAAAACCCCCACACACATAATGTTTGTCCACCACAAAGTTCACTTGACGCAAGCTGGGATCGAACCAGGAACCCCAAGCACCAGAGGTGAACGCTCTACTACTGAGCCACCGCGGCCCCTTTATATATATATATATATATATATATATATATATATATATATATATATATATATTCTGAGGCGAGGAGGCAATGTATCAACCAATATTTCTTCCTTGTTTCAACTGTATCTAATATTGATCTCTTCTCACTTACTATTCCCAGCACTTTTTCATTGGTTTTGCGTTCGATCCAGGTCTTCACATCCACTTTTCGAAAGCCCTTGTTACCTGTGTATACTGTTAATCTTTTGCTCCATACAGTAAAGTACTGTATTCAAAATATATATTCAAAGACTCATCAAATACGAGGGGATGCTGAAAAGTTCCTGGATATGCCCAGAGAGAGTGGAGCTAGAGCGATTATATAACACAATTATTCAACATATCCCGCCCCCTTGAGACTGATGCATTGATAAGTGATGTTGCGTCTCTTCTAACCTTTGTAAATAAAATTATTTTTTCTTATGCCTGAAACCAGGTCTCCGCAACTTGTTAGACGTCAGGAATGTCCACAAACTGTTCTCAAACGTCAGGAGTGTCCTACAAAAAATGTTGGAAAAAGCTTCCTCTTCACTCCTATCCGCTTTAGAAGATCTTCGTTTCTCTCTCTCTCACTCTCTCTCTCTCTCTCCATTTTATGTTCTCCATCTTCATCAAACATCAGATTTCGAAGCTCTTTAAATATTTCTTCTCTAACTTATGTAATGTCCAAATCTTTGAACCATACAATCTAATACATTATTCCATATATAGCACTTGGCCACCTTCTTCCTTATTTAATATTAAATTGAGCATACTCTAAGAGCAAGTGAGATTCCTTTTACAATGTGAAACTTCAACAGACTTCCAAACTATGCGAATTAAATATGGAAATGGAAATAATAGATCTAGAACTTCTAGTTGTAATGGAGGAATAAGGTCAGAAATGGAACTAATTCTTTGTTTTGAAACCATATATATATATATATATATATATATATATATATATATATATATATATATATATATATATATATATATATATATATATATATATATATATATTTATTTATTTAAAAAATTGTTCCTTACTATTTCTTGTGAATACATGTAGAAGAAAAGAGAATTATTATAAATTACTAGCAGCGTTCACCCCGCTTCGCTGCGGTCACCCCGGAACGCAATAAACTTTGTTACTTAGATAATTTTTACTTTTTCGCTTTCAAGTGATATGATAAAAACCATAGAAGATTGCAGTAAATGTTAACATTATATCGCCTGTCATTTATGTTAACCCGCCCCGCTTCGCTGCGGTCACCCCGGAAGTTTTCGCTTTCAAGTGATATGATAAAAACCATAGTAGATTGCAGTAAATGTTAACATTATATCGCCTGTCATTTATGTTAACCCGCCGAGTTACACGGTCATGCGGGTTGCATATAAATACGTTTATTTTTACCTATGATGAACTAACAAAGGATTTGTACGTTATGGACACTTGAATGGTCAATTATCTCAAGACACTGGTAATTAAAAATTAAAGTGATATGATAAAAACCATCTAGGGTCCAAATCCTAATAACCCCCCAAAAATAAAAGAAATTGGTTCAGCCGTATTAGCGTGATGAGGTAACAAAGGATTTGTGCGTTCTCTTTTATATATATAGATTTAATTTAATTATATTTTGCATAAATTGTATTAAAATAAAATCAAGTTTTGGCTTTGAAGAATAATAAGAAAGAATGTAAACAGTAACATGTGGTAAGTGGTTGCACATGGATTTGTTATTGTTTTGATGTAACATTGTCCAGACGCAAGTCTGCAGTATGTGGTAAATAGAAAATTGAGAAAATGCAATGTAATCTTAAAATTAAGAAAGATGTGTTGTAGAATCAGTTTGTCAACAAAAGACACGATTTAGGATATGACATAATATTCAGATTTGCAGAAACAACTGTCTGGGAATTTCAGTCATGGTGTGACAATGGAGAAACGAGAGTTTTGCCAACAGCTGAGGTAACTGACGTTGGTCCAGACATGAGATGACAAATTCCATCGTCTGGAGAACCAGGATAAAAACCAAATCTTCGTTGGATTGTGATCAGATGTCGACGATAGGTTGATCAGATTTGGATGAGAAACCAGTAAGAGACATTCGAAAGTAGTTGGCGTTTAGACTTCTATAAGTTAAAGAGCCGAGCATTCTACGTGAATAGTAGTAGCTGCAAGCTCCGAGTTTCAACGTTCAGTTTCTAATGATACAAGCTGCATTTCATCGTTTCTCTGTATCTACGTGAATTAAAGAGATATTCCGATGGCCATCATTGCGCTCCAAGAACAATAGCTGTGAGATATTTGTTGGACGTTTCCAGATAGGACTCCAGAAGGTGGATCAATTCATCGTCAGAGTTATCAGCCCAAGAACTACAACAGGTATGTGTTCCTCAGCTATATTGTTGCCTGTGCCTAAATACTCAGAAGCTTTGAGCACTGTGATCTGAAAGCGTTATATCCATTCTTTATACACTACATCTTACACGTTTTTGAATAATCAGAATACACAAGTTCATTAGATAAATTGAAGTGTTTAGTTATTTAATCAATCCTCTCGAAAACTAGTAGAATAATTTGGTATCAAAACCTGTCCGTTGCAGATAATGGGCAGAAGCGACTTTCTCGCGTCATAAAGCAAAGGTCCCCAAATTAAAGGCACGATGCGAGGAGGTTGTCATTATTACAATTTTTACACTATTTGCTGAAACAGGAAATCGTCCAACATTACTAGGTTGAAAATAGGAATAAGTGTGGTGTTTTTTTCTGGCGGTACGCAACGGTACTGCCTACCGGCACCTTTGTAATGAGAAAGGCATATTTCCTCTTTTATCTTAAGAATGGGTTGACGAGAAACTTCCAAAATACCAAATAGTAAATATGTCGTTTTATTGAAAATTAGAGTCCTTATTGTTTCCATTTTCAATTTTTTTCTTTCTAGAGAAAGAGTTTCGCGTATCCTTGTTCCTTCTTGAAGTCAGTTAATTGTATTCAGGGACTAGAAATATATGGACCCTTCTGTCTCTTCTCACTGGCTCGTCCTCGTGCCTCGCACATGTTCATTTCTTTTTCGCACATTATGGTACGTTTCCATTTTACATGAATCTTGTAGCTGTCATAAAAAAAAAAGACCTTGCTACCTGATCTTTCTATTTACTGATTGGATTTTACAACTTCTTGTAAGCAAGAAAGGTGTCACTACCTATGCAGCACTGCACTCTAGTTGACAAACAGTGAACCTCCTCATTAAAAACGTGTATTTTGGCGCACTTTCCCTCCCTGTCCAAAAGAATCCGTTGTTTCGGAAGCGGCGAAACTGGTTTTTCCTTTATGTCAGCGGGAGGGCGATAGCAGGTAGCAAGGAAGACGTCCCAGAATGTTGCACACTGTTCAACTCCTTGCAAGATGGAAAGAAAAAGTTTTATGACCCTTTCAAGACTATGTGTATATGGTGAAATATGGTAGGGTTTCAAGATTTTTTTAAATGAAAGGTACAAATTCTTCTAACGTGGCAACCCCCTTTAAGAATGGGTTAACGAGGAACTTCCAAAATACCAAATAGTAAATATGACGTTTTATTGAAAATCAGAGTCCTTATTGTTTTCATTTTCCTTTTTTTTCTTTCTAGAGAAAGAGTTGCGCGAATCCTAGAAATACGTGGACTATAGGGGCTATAGCCCCCCTTGACGCTCAGGTATATACTGGATAAAATGGGCTTCAATCCTGCTTTACACTGGATAAAACGGCAAAATATGGTTTAGCCCCTCCCTTGATCATATCCTGGATCCGCCCCTGTATGACATTTATTGTATTATAAAATTACGATGTAAGAATCAGACATTTTTGAAGCATTTTACATGTACATATAAGTTTCTAGTTACAAGACTATCGTGATATGCTACTGGATTATTATTATTATTATTATTATTATTATTATTATTATTATTATTATTATTATTATTATTATTACCCTGAAAGGTATGCACCTTTTTAACTATTATGAACTGAGGTCCAGCGTACCGGCACCTTTATTTAGAACAAAAAAAACAAAGAAAAAACCTCTGGATAAAGGTATAAATGGAGCTTATTCTCGGAAAACTGAAGCCATATCAAGCAGCAATTCCTTGCTATGTCGTACCAGTTTTATTATATGAAAATAAAGCATTGAAACTGGAAGTGATAATAGACATTTATCTCTTCTGCTTTTAGTAGAGAGATTAGCGCTCAACTGAAACCTATTGTGGGGATATTTGAATCAATTTCAAGAAATAACTTGTCACTAACTGTCACAGTTTTTGTTCTATAGCGATCAAACGTTGAAATCGGAAATGACTAATTTCTATCATTTCTGGTTTGGTATTGTGCTGCCAAAATGTCTTGAGCCGTGGCAAAAATGCGAACTAAAACTCACCCTCACACATCCACGCGTTGAGCCAATAAGGGTTCAGCTGTTGCTAAGCGAGAGAAAGCGAGCGGAATTTCTTCAGCCGATAGCAGCGCTTGCAACGGAAGACTAAGGGTCAAGTCAATGTGGTATATCTTTAGAAGGTTAACGTTTATTTCTCCTAACCGTTTTTGTTCTGAAACCTGTCAACAGAGAACACTAAACAACAACACAGTCATTCTGTAAGGCTTTACACAGTTACGGATGGATTATTTTGGGAGTCTAATAGTTCAAGATCATCCTTGAAAATGTTGCTTATTGTTCTGCCATTTTTTATTTCTATTATTTCACTGCTAGTATTTAAAGCAAAAGCACTTGGTGCAACAGGTCTTTTTTGGGGGCGAGGCCTCAGCTGCTCCAACGCCATCTGTTAGCGATTGCCTGCACTACTTCCAGCCTACTTACGAACACGTCCTCAGCGCGCTGCATCGCCCTATCATTAACCAGCCGTGACGTCTTTTAATCACATAACTCCCCAGTTTGCCTCACGGCACTGGGTGAATGACAAGAATTGGGAAGCACTGGGTCAGAAATCGAACCCGGTACCACATAAATGTTCTTCCAACCCACTAAACACTAGACCACGATGTTCCCCACTGCTAGTGTTTACTGTTACTTATTTCCTTTAGCTATATCAGGAGCGAATCCAGGATGGACTTCTGGGTGGCAGTGGGTTGTAATACTACTACTTAGGTTCAAGGGCGCAATCAGGGGCGCTTGTGCCCCTAGAGGAAATTGTACTTCAGAATATCGAAAACCCAACAGAATTTTTATATTAATTACAGCAAAATTTGAACCTATATTTGAAACGTCGCTTATAATTACTTGTCCTCCTTGGAAACCACAACATGGGCGCCCTTGCTTAGAGCTACTTTTAAGAGCTCCAAACTCTGGGAAGGATTTTATTTATATATAAAATCAGAAAGCTTACTCTTCTGAGGGGGGCCATTGCCCCAATCACCCCCTAGATCCGCCCCTGAGTTAATCTACAAGAACACAAACAAACATACGTTTCCTACTCTCTCATGACGATGTACCCAATGCAGATACGATTTATTTTTAGAACAAATAAACAACGTTGTTGAAAAAGTTTCATTGGTCACCAGTTAATAGTAACACGATTGAAGCTATAACAGCGTTGTTATCCTATGGATATATCATCCAATATCAGCAACACATACAAAGCCGTGTTGAATGTAACAGCTTCCGCCTAATATACCATGAATACTTCAGTTTGATTAGTGTACCACCTGTGGTCTTCTTGAAATCTCGTACCAATAGGGTGGATTAGGAGATCATATTGCATGCAATAACCAAACCGTTTATCCATCGCCAGCTCATTTTTCAAATAGAAATTTCAATGCGATTGGTGCCTATTGTGCAGTTCGATGGCTTTGAATAGTGATGGTTTGGTGTTTATGGTTTCTAGGTCAGGCAGGCGAGCACTACGTTTCACATTTCAATGAAGGTTGTTATTGTTTATGGCGAAGTTCTGCAATTGAGAATTACATACACGGATTTGATATCTTGTATAAAGTTGAATGTTTGTTTGCTTGTACAGTCAGCCAGAAAAGTTCTTTCCGTTCGAAAAAATTAGTATCTTAAACAACTTCAGAATTGAATTACAGTTTGAGTACAATTTTCATTAAGTTAAAAACAAATTATGTAATTTTCTGTGCTTTCCAGCTATACACTGTTATTCCCAAATAAATGTTACCATACGGAAAGAATTTTTGTCACTGATTGTATGTATGCCCACTACATAAAGTAAATCTACACCTTTGTCTTGTTATATTTCTAGCTAAGTAGGGAAGGGAACATAGTCTATTTAGAATTTTAAAGAATCACATATCTAGGGATGCGCACGAGATGAGTCAAGACAGGATTTTCCTGACAAAATTCGAGTCGAGACACGGCTCTTCCAATACAGAAATATACATTTTTTGAAATATACATGAAATATACATCACTTTTACAGCATATTTTCGAGACGAGACGAATATTGTCTCGTGCGCATCCCTACACATATCCCAATGGGTGGAAAGAGGTTTAAAATTAATGCCAAAACGGGAGTATTTCACGGGTTCTTTAAATTCGGCAGACGAAACTTAGCATATTAACACCTTATTAAAATCTACCAGATCATCCGTTCTTTCCAAGGAGAGAATACATTTCATTTTGGACATAAATGGCTGGATTTGGATTTAAACTGTATCGGAAGTGTCACTTCTCGTCTCAGTGATCCCGAAATCTATGGATTCGACACTAATATCGGTCATTTTTAATCATTTATATATACATCCTGCCCAAGTTGCGGGGCTGAATGTGGATTTAAACGGCATCGGAAGTGTTATTGTTCACCTCAGTGACCCCGAAAAATGTATATTCGACACTAAAATTGTCATTTTCGATCATTTGTCAATATTTTCCACTATCTCTTCCTTAAGTTTCACAAAGTGAAATGATAAGAACTGTTCCAAACCTGAACATCATCTACGTTGAAAATTTGATCTGTATCAATCGGGAGGTTGAGGATGTACGAAGTCGCAAACATGATAACTTTCATGTTTATATATACACACGGGCAAAAATCCGTTCTCCGGACAGCGGTATATTGTACAAATATACGGAATCCTCTTGCTTACTACAGAAATCAGTATGGAGCATACGTTACCCATATGCTACATAGGCACTGCCTTTAGATGTTACATCATGCTGTTGCAGGATATCTGACATCTAACAGTTTTCCGTGTATCACATGCATATACTTACGTTACATTCCTCAGCTATATGTTATATAAGTTTATTTGTATGTGAGATACTGACCGCCTGTTTCATACGGAAAGTATATATAGATGGAACACTTCTACGGAAAGTATTATAAAGCATTAGTTTTGTTATACGTCTGCTGTAAGTTAAATTTAAAAACTACAGGAATTACGCATGAAACCTACCGTTTTTAAGTACGCCACCTACATTTTTTCTCAGTGTACCTATAGATAAGTTGATACGCATTCATGCATTTTCAAAAGTTCACTTCCGTGGAAGAAAGAGGAGGGGGTGGAATTTCCATATATTTCTTCCACATTCAAATCGACGTTGCTTGTTTGATTTGATTTGATTTTCAATGTAGCGTCCCGTTAAGCAGCGAGGCTATCTGAGACGTGGATCTACAGTTTAACGTGGGGTCCAAACCACATTAGCTCCCGCCAGGAATCGAATCCGGGTCTCCCATGCCAAGATATCCGCTTAGCCACGTGGGAACTCTCGCCGTTGCTTGTTTCATTACAAAAGTAAAACAGCTAAATCGTGTGAATTGAATTTCGAAATTTAGCACTTGTCTTGAGTTGGAATTTTAATTTAATTAACATGATGAAATATGTTCACAAAACTCATTCCAAATTATTCAATCGTTTCCGATGTTTCGACCATCCACAAATTCAGTTTTGTCTTTTTTACTTTCGAGCCACGGAAGGAAAGAAGAAAATATGGCAATCGTGAAGAAAAATCGAATTCGAGATTTTCACGTTTCACGCCCCACACGCTCGAAGAGATTTTTCTAGAGGGGACATATCTCCCTGGTTGTTATATTACATTTGGTATTCTTTTTTAAATTTGTATTAAGAAAATCTTAAGAAATTTACTACATTTTCGTGAGCCAGAGGGGCCAAACCTGCTCCCCAACTTCGGGCGCCCATGCCCATACATATCGAAAAAGTCATTTTTGACATCCGTCCGCGTCTGTTCGTCCTGATGTAGATTGACCTAAATTCAACCTATCTCAACGTTATTTTAAATTTAAGCAGCTCTATCACTGCGAAAATAATATACCGCTAATTTTACAGTAATTACGTGATATCTTCAAATAGATAAAAGATAATTGAAAAGTGGAACAAGACCTCCCTAGACAATGTTATTTTGCATGAGTTACCGTTATCACGAGTCACCTAGTAGCTTTCAGTTTGCAGTTATTTAGAAACGCGAAAATAAATGCCGATTTTCTAAATGGTTCGAAATCGAAAGCAGATAAGTGAGTCGTGATAACGGTATCTCACGTAACATAATATTGTCTAGGGAGGTCTTGTTCCACTTTTCGATTGTCTTTAATCTATTTGAAGATATCACACAATTACTGTAAAATTAGCGGTATTTTAATTTCGCAGTGATAGGGCCTCTTAAGATTTTTATGTAATTCTATCAGGTTTACTTCAAATTTTCGTCCTACTCACATAAATAAGGGTAGTTTACGTAAAGGTGAAAACCAAATATTGCGGTTTTCCCAAAAATGCCTCTAACAATTTTGTTCATATTTTATAAATCATTTTTTTAAATAACAACCTCATATTGTGCTATCAGCATTTCTCTAGGAAGAATCGAAAAACGTAGTGTACTTTAGGGATGAGATTTTCTTTTCAGACGATTTTTTCAAAAACGACTCAGACGATTTGTTCAAATTTCATACTTTAATATTTCATTAATTACCTGGTAATATGACGTACGGTAACTCATGTGGTTTGAAAATATCTACGAGGACTAGTTTATTCTTAGAGGTACGTTTTTTTCGGACGATTTTCTGATGAGTTATGTGATATTATCAGATAGTTAATGAAATATTCTTCATTAAGTAATTAATGAAGAATAACTTTTTTACGTAAGGTAATTAATAAACCCATTTTTTTGGCTTTAGCATCAACTATAAATGTTGGAAGCGAAGTGTTAAGGCGAAACTTTGAACTATTCAATGTTCTCCCACTTTCTACTGGATTCAACCAATCAATCAATCATTCAGGAGCGGATCCAGGGCTGGGGAACCCGGGTAACTGCCCGGGGCGCCGAACGAGCTTCAAGAAGTAAATTTTATAACCTATTTTCTACTAATTTTCTTCTAACATGGTTTATATTCTTGTAAAGTAGCGTGAATTACGTTTTTCATTTCACCACGGAAGAAGAGAGTTTCGTAGTAGTAGGGAGGCTGTATCGATAAATGGAGACATGGCATGTGGAAGAAAGACTGGAGAGGAGTTGCTATTGTTTATAGTGGGCCATGTTCTTTGTGAACTTTTCCCAGACAGTGAATGTTATTGGGTTTTTATATATACTACTCTTTTAACCCTTACAATACCAAGGAGGGGGTTCGTCTAACCCACAGTCAATTATATTGTGAATTGTGCTTCTATGAGTGGACAAAAAGATCCGAAAAAAATTAACATTGTGTAAAGATATGTTAAAAAATGAATCTTGCTTGATTTTGCTCTAAACGGGTTCTCGTTTATTTTGTATAGGGCAATAATGCGAACTGGGTTCAACAAGCCCCCCATCCCCCTTGGTGGTACATGTTACCTTTTTCTCGTTTCGACTTAAGATATCGTTTGCGGCTTGGTGTTTTTGTATCCTGCTACAAATAAACACTGGCATGTCTGGGCCTGGCAACACTAATGTTTTGCAACACTGATGGGCTTGGCAACACTGATGATTGTCACTTTGTTATTATTGAACGTGGTCGGTGATTTTGCAATACTGAAAAGAGAACTAATATTTTGAACATCCTGCGAGATAGATGTTTTGATTTATAATATTGCAGTGTTTTCGTAGCTTCAGTGCTAACATTCTGAAGTCGAATATTGTAGCCTAAAATAACCTATTTGCAGCCTAAAATAATATAACCTATTTGTATAATCTACATGTGTAATTTCATTTATAATGATGATGATTGTAATGATGTGGTGTTCTACCCGAATGCAGGTCATGCACCCGAATGTCCCTGGGTGTGACGAACCCATAGTGGTTTGCCATTTCCTTCCATGGGATGATTATTACGTCCAGAGGACCTACAGTTTAACGTGGGATCCAAACCACTTGTGTTCCCCCTTGTGGAATCGAACCCGGAACCCCTTGATTGCAAGGCGGCACCCACCGGAGACACTATTTCATTTATAACTGATTATTTAATAAAACATCTGAGAATTTAATTTGAAAATGAATTTCCCTCTATGTGTTCAACGAGCCCCCCCCCCCCCCCCTTGGTATGCTACGTTATCGAAAACACCTTGGTATCGTAAGGGTTAAAGTGGTAGTGGAAGGGGAACATCATATACAGTATTATAGGGAGCTAGCTTGTTTACCAGCGAGGGCTGAGGTAGAGGGGGGAAATTTTCAACATTTTCTCTGCCTGACTCTTGCGACACTCCCTTACCCTCCTCCGATATGTCAGCGTTGCCAGTCTTAAAAAAGAATGTCACATGAATGTCATTATGAAGAGTTAGTGTGAGTTGGTTATTTGTTGTGTGTTGTTGTGGTTGCAGTTTTGTTGCTTATTATTCATTTGACAATGACTTCACAGCGTAAGAGAGGACAAAGTATACACAGCAAACCTAGAGAAGTAATAAGGAAGGTCATAGTGCAGTGCGACGAAGAAGCGAATGAAAAAAAAAAAAAAACTGAAACAACTGTTATCACAATCTAATTTGCGTCTGTCCACGTATACACGTTTTTATATTCTTTGAACATTATTTATGACTTAATTTTTTAAATTTGTATTGAGTATTTATCTTCATTGTTTTCTGTTACATTTTAGTGCCTATTTTACTGCCTATTTTGTAAATTTTAAGTGCCTATTTGCCCACCTATTTTCCAGGTTTTTAATGTCTAAACATCTGGTCTCTAGTGATAATGATTAATCGAACTTAATACATACCGGTATATTCTTCATTACACTTCTAAACTTTAATAGGAAATTATGTATATAATTTATATATTTCAAGTGTTATGTATAAGCTCTCTAATTAGATTGTAAATAAATGTATTATACGAAGACAATGCTATTTTTAGAGCCAACAAAATTTCTTCGAAAGAGCGGAATATTCTTAGCTATAATTATTATTAATAAGAATTAATATTTATTATTATTATTATTAACATTATTATTATTATTATTATTATTATTATATTGATAAGAATTAACGCTCTAAACAAGCTTAGAAGCTTCTACATATAGGACCTACATTTTTCTTGCACAAAGCGGGGTTTGAACCATCGCATTCAACTATCCCCAGCGGAATTGGCCCTTTTGTTGCAATCGAAGACTAAAATGCTAGACCTCTCCGCCACGCGGGTGGTTATAAAATATAGAAGGTGAGTAATATGCAAAATGTATTCAAATACGGTAACTGCTCATGCAAATTTTTTAAAAAAAATCTTTCGATAGGGATTGCACAGTTTGCATAAACTCTTTGAATTAAGTGAGTATTAGGTGATTTTTTACAGCGCACTGGCAACCCTGCTCAGGACCATCGAGTGACTGTTTCTTGATAACGGGGGTGGGGCACCTGTCAATCAACTCTGAATTCCTCAGCCTCGCATTAAAGCCAGCTCCTAGTAATACTTACATTTGATTTCTTAGAAACGGCACCGCCGCACCAAACTGTGGCCTTTGTTAAAAGTAGTATCTAGGAGATGTTATTATTTTGCTACGTACAGTTGTAGCCAAATCATTTATTTCGACAGTGTTTGTGAAATAGACCATTCTGCAACAACATAGGGCAGCGTTTCCCAACCTTTTTCAACTTGCGGCACACTACGGGTGTTACTTGGATTCTCGCGGCACACTTATAGATACTATTATTTGTAAATATAAAACACAGTGGTATTTTTCTGTGATTATTGATCTCCTCCTCGCAAAGAAAAAAGCTCTATCACTTGTTTTTCCTCGTGGTAAATCATTATGCTTATTTTTCATTCTAATTTTAAAATAGAAAACAATTGCAATGAAATATTGAACTCAGGTTTTTAAAAATACGCTTTCTTTTTCAAAAACTATCCAACCTTTTAGTAAGAAGGAAGATCACTAAATAACGAACGAACAAACAAATCTCTTTTACTTTTAAAACACAAATGTAGGTAATTTGTCGAGAGGATTGAGTGATATTTTAAATTTCCAAGTTACGAAATAGTCTGCAACAATAAAGAAGCAATAATGAACATAACAATGATAAATACTTTTTTCAACATTAGAAATGCAGAACAGTAACCAGGTAGGAAACTTAAAATTCTAGATTCATAGTAGATGTTCATCAGGGGTGTAGCCAGCAGGTTTATGTAGGGGGGGTCCGTCGTTTTTGAGGGGTGCAGCTACAAAGCCAAAAGAAATTACGTTGCAGCTAGTGTTTTTGAGGCCTGAAGAAACCGGCAAAGTTTGGTTTCTTTCCGGGAAACTAGAAAACACTGTCTTCTAGCTTATTATTATTATTATTATTATTATTATTATTATTATTATTTGTTTTTTGTCCATAAATTATATTCCAGGTACAAAAATAATTATTTATTATTCGCGACTTAAAAAAAATTATTTTATTAACATCTATGTCTCATTTCCTGTTCTAGGGGCCGTCCACATATTACGTAACGCTATTTTGACCAATTTTACCCCCTCCCTCCTGCTTGTCACACTTCGTAACGCAAGACCGAACCCCTCCTCTTTGTTACGTAACACTTCTCGATCTTTGTTTTTACATTATTTTGGTTATTTTAGGGGTTATTACAATAAAAAACTATTTTAGTGGTAGAACTTTTTATTACAAAATGCTTATATTTTTGTGAATATATTTGTAGCGTTTTTCGCCACAAATCAAAATATTAGAAAATGGTAGACTCGTAATAATCTTTTATCCCCATAAGGTTGTTTAATTAACCAACCCTAATTCTTCAAAACTACTGTCGTTTCCCCAAGGAGATCGCACCCATCATTTTAGGTCACTGGTGATTGACAAGGAGAAAGTACTGCGAAAGATGCAGTTAAAACAGGATTTAAAGAAATAACATCGACTTCTTTTTCCGAGATCCAGGATGCTTCGTGCATTTGAAGTTCGCCAGTGTTAACAATGCAGAGCTGTTCCTCGTCGACCACAGATTCCAAGTGGCTGCACACGTAAAGGAACAGGGACATCTCGTTTGTAAACAAGCTTTTGAGCATTTTCTTTGGATTTCGGACTTCAGTTTACCACTTTACATTTTTTTTCCTAAATCAGTGCCAGAATGCGAATAAACTCGATTTCTTCAAAAATATCCAAATCCAAAAATAATAGAAAAGTAGTACAACATTAATATCCGAAGAATTAGGTTTTTAATATCTTTAGGTCTGCAAATCGTGCATTGTTCCGTCGCGGAAAATATTGCACGAAAAAAGATTTTTCTGTTTTACAAGCGAAACTTCTTCGAAGAAAAGAGTGGGTAATAATTCGAATCAGAAGTTTTAAATAATATTCTCAGAAATAGCGATACAAGTGGGAATGCGAAGGAATTTTAAAGCGGTAGTTACGATCACTAACAACTAACTCCAGAAAAGCGTGTGACTTAAATGCAATGCTGTGATAGCCGCAAAACGGAGTTTTATTGTATTGTGATACACACAGGGTTCTTCACCAGTCATGCTAGTGTCTAGTGCGTCTTCGAATAACTTCTGTATGATTCAATTTATATAAGCTATAGTTCGCAACTTCCCGAAATAATGTAATTATTTATTTATCTATCTATATATCTATATATACAGGGTGAACGGTAACTACGTGGACGAACTTGGGCGGGTGATAGTACATCTTTAAAAAAAGCAAATAAAAAAAGTCCTTGTAAACATGGGGGAAATTCCGTCCCGTTTAGGAATGACAGAGTGTTGAAAGCGTGGGAACATGAACTTCAGAGCGTCGAAACATGAACTTAAAACAATACATCGTAGAGAGTGCGGTTAAAAACGTCACTTAGAAAGTCTAGTACAAAGTCTACACTACTCTATTGAAAAATGCATATTTGAAAACGCAGCTACGTGTGCTCACGGGATTAACAACGTGTGACACTTCTTTCCTTTACAGCATGTCCGGAAATCCCTCCGTTCCTTTAGGGAATCCCGTGCGCACGCATAGCTGCGTTTCCAAACATGCATTTTTCAACAGAGTAGGTATGACTTTCTAAGTGACGTTTTAAACCGCACTCTCTCTCTGATGTATTGTTTTTAAACTGTTGGCCTCTGAAGTTCATGTTCTCACGCTTTCGACACTGTCACTCCTAAACGGGACGTAATTTGCCCCATGATCACTACGACTTTTTTGCTTCTTGTTAGATGTATTATCACCTGCCCAATTTGTCCACGTAGTTAGCGTTCACCCTGTATATATATAATGAAATGACTACATTTGTAACACCTCTTGAGCCACCCGACTGATTTCGATTAAATTTTCAACGTAGATGAGGTTTGGGCCTGCAATGGTTTTTATAGCTTCACTTTGAAGGTGCACTTTGAAGAGAAGGGGAAGATATACAAAAATGATTGAAAATGACCAATATTAATATCGATTCATAGTTTTTGGAGTGGCTGATATGAACAGTGCCACTTCCGATGCCGTTTAAATCCAAATTCAGTCTCCATTAGTATTCCTAAGGGGGATGGTGACATGTAAAAATAATTGAAAATTACAGATTAATTGAAATCGATACTGAAAAACGTTGTTTTTCCCAAATGTTACATCTTCTATATATATAAAAGAGAACGTACAAAATCCTTTGTCCGCTCATCACGCTAATACGGCTGAACCAATTTCTTTCATTTTGGGGGGGTTATTAGGATTTGGACCCTAGATGGTTTTTATCATATCACTTTAATTTTTAATTACCAGTGTCTTGAGATAATTGACCATTCAAGTGTCCATAACGTACAAATCCTTTGTTATTAGTTCATCATAGGTAAAAATAAACGTATTTATATGCAACCCGCATGACCGTGTCACTCGGCGGGTTAACATAAATGACAGGCGATATACAGCGGAAAATAGCTTGAATCTTCTGTTTAAAATTTTTTAATTGATTTGCTTATTTTTACAGACACTTTTACAATATGCCAGCACCGGGATGACCGCAGCGAAGCGGGGCGGGTTAACATAAATGACAGGCGATATAATGTTAAGATTTACTGCAATCTTCTATGGTTTTTATCATATCACTTGAAAGCGAAAAAGTAAAAATTATCTAAGTAACAAAGTTTATTGCGTTCCGGGGTGACCGCAGCGAAGCGGGGTGAACGCTGCTAGTTTGATATAAATGTTTTTTTAATACTAATTACAGCAAATAAAAAATGTAATGCAGGCCTACTTACTAATCAGTTTAGTACCATTGTTTTATAGTAGTATTTACAGTACCTTGTTGAAACGTTTGTCTTCAAAGTGTCAAATATAAATCGGAGTAAATTGTGTGATTTGCTGTAAAAAAATAAAAAAAAATACACCATACTGTTTTCCGATTGGTATAAGGAGGAGATACCATACTATTTTTCGATTGGTATGGTAAAATAGTATTTTTCCATACTATTTTACCGTAAAATATTAATTATATGTAAACTTTGTTATTTTTAAGTGACTGAAACGAGGTAATCTTACAATGTTTTAAAAGCTGGTCATTAAGGGGGGCCAGGAAATCATTTGGGGAGCCTGGCCCCGATGGGGCCCCCCGTGGCTACATCCCTGATGTTCATAGTAATGTGAAATACCAATATGCATTACCCCCTACGTTTTGCAAATTTGATTTTCTATAAAATTAATAATTTTGTTTCGATTCCCCGCGGCACACCAGCGGCCCACTCACGGCACACCGGTTGGAAAACGCTGACATAGGGGGAGAGGTAGAGGCGACACTACAAAAAAAAAAAAAAAAACATTCAGCAACTACCTTTGAATCCTTTTTCTCGCCAGCACATTTTGTTTTCGTTGTTACTAATAACAATGACCGATAAACTAAAGCTTATCAATTCAACCACAACCACCACCACCATTACAAAAGAGCCACTAAGCCCATGCTATCCAAGGATATGTAATGTGGTGAGGCTGTGCGTACTATGTTGTTTCGTTACAGAACATTAATAGGGCAGAGTATAATTTTTAAAATGCCCGAAAAAAAGAAAACCCTTCCGGACCTTATTACAGAAAAAGAAAACAGCAAAAAAATCCGCGGGGAAGAAAAACAAGCAGCAGCTTTGAAGAAATTTATTAAGCTTACTATAGTGCTGAAAGTACGTCCACAGGATTACCTACAGCTTTAGAAGAAAAGTTTCTTAACACGGAACTAGAAATTTCAACGAAGTCACCTGGAACATCAGCGATTAAGGTATTTAAATCACTGTAATCAAATGTAAAAATAGGCCAGGACTAGGGGGGCGCCAAAAAGTTACTTTGCTGGAGTGAAAATTTTGCCTTGGTCCGCCCCTGCAATCAATCAATTCTGTATCATAGCCACGTTACCAAAATCAATACTAATTGATATATTATATGTTCAATATTTTCTTTTCTTCCTGTTTTACCGGTCGGAATATACAGCAGTGTTCACAAATCAAATTAACCGTATTTGATGGATATAGAATGTATTATCGTTACAATTGTTACTCAAAATTCCACGCTAATGGTATTCATTGTAATTAGCTTTAAAATCTTCGAGAATTTACTAATGAATGTCGATAACACTTTCTCTTCAATATCAACCTTTTATTGGTCTCATACAGCAACAACCAGCCACTCTTGGCTTTATACCATAAAACACCAAAATATCACTTGTTGCCAGTTTTGGCTCATATGCCTAAAATATCTACAGCCACTCTTAGCTCTTCAACCTAAACTATCAATAGCCACTTATGGCTTCAATCCACCATATAAACAACTTCAACCACTAATGGTTCATACGCTTTCGCCGTCGGTGCGAGCGATCACGGGTTCAATTCCCGGTGGAGGCTCGGTCGAAAAAGTGTAAAACGCTTTTTCAGGCCAGACACCCTGAATGAGGTTTTCCTCATTCACAACAGGTAAATACTGGGCGGTACCTAACTTATAGTCCCAGGCCGTTTCCTTTCTTCCCTTTCCCCGAACAGTGTGCTCACCGAGGGACTTCCTCCCTCAAACGTGGCAGGATAAATGGCCATCGATGCCGAAACCCCAGCAATCTAATTCCTAATCCTAATCCTAGTGACGGCCTAACATGGCCATAGATGCGGAAAGCACAGAAATCTAAGTCGTAATCCTAATCCTAGTGACGGCCTAACATGGCCATAGATACCGAAAGCCCAGCAATCTAATTCCTAATCCTAATCCTAGTGATGGCCTAACATGGCCATAGATACCGAAAGCCCAGCAATCTAATTCCTAATCCTAATCCTAGTGACGGCCTAACATGGCCATAGATGCCGAAAGCCCAGAAATCTAATTCCTAATCCTAATCCTAGTGACGGCCTAACATGGCGATAGATGCCGAAAGCGCAGAAATCTAATTTCTAATCTTTAATGGCTCTTATCAATTTACAAATAACTTCAGTCACTTATGGTTCAACATCAACCAAATACACACTTTCTATTTACACATACTAACGCCCTTCATTTGTCCTTACAATTCTTCTACTAATTCTTGACACTTTGTCCGATTAAACCTGTACAACACTCTGTCTATCCGATTACTTACACTCCCAGCCAGTAGCATATGTTGGATTATGTTTCGGGGGGGGGGGGGGGGCTATGCACAACACCTGAATAACCACTTATATTTTTCCTTTTCACCCTTTAAAACCCAAATACACAAGGGCATCATTGGAAAAGCAGGGAGCAATTTCCCACTTGAGTGATAATTAAACATACATTAATCGATTGTATACTAATACACTAGGAAAAACATGTGAAACTCGTATGTCAGTGCAGGATCTTATCCCCCCCTCCCCCCCGAAGGCAAATCTGAAGTGACGTTCCTGCAAACACACCTTGAATATTTGTAATCTCATTTCAACTTAACTAATTCCATTTTAGAAAATATGAAAATATTCAGTTTTATCTGTACCGTATACGTTTTTATCTGAAAGAAAATGTTGAAACAAGTTGAAGCTGAAATATATTGATTGCAGTTTTAGTTAGTGTGGAACATCAACTGTGTAAGTTGGTGTGGAACACCAGTTTCGCTATATCAGCTCCTCTTAGTTTTGGTATTACTTACGACGGCTGACTTGAATCACAACTCACAACGGTCGAAAGTATGATGGGAGAAACGAAAGAAAGTAACAATTAAGAAAAAGAAACAGAAGAGTAGAATGGACGAAACAAAAGAAAAAAAAGAAGCAATTCTTATATGGAATGACATATGACAAATACAGTATTATTTCTGAACATAAAGGAAAAGAAAATGGAAAGTCAATGAAATTCTTGGAAATGGTAAGAAGGATTATTGTTCTACGTGGAATGCGAAAAACTAACAAATTTATTTCATAAGGGCTTGAGCCCGAAAGCCCCCTAAATACGCCACTGCTTTCAACATTAGGTCCAATATAGACGTTATGTGTATTAGGGTTTAGGATTTATATTTCTGGGCTTTCGGCATCTGTGGTCATTTAGCTCGTCAGGTTTGAGGGATGACGTCCCTCGGCGAGCACACTTATTCGGGGAAAGGGAAGAAAGAAAGGATTGGGGAAGGAAGTGACCTATATGCTAGGTACCACCTCGGCATTTGCCTGGTGTGAATGAGGAAAATCCAGAAAAACATCACTCAGGGTAGTTGGCCTGAAAAGGCGATTTACACTTTTTCGACTGAGTATCCCCCATCGGGAATGGAACCTGGGACCTCTCGCACCGAAGGCTAACGACTACGCTACGCGGAGCCACATTATGTGTATTAGGCTATTAAGCAAGTAGTGTATTTTTAAATGGTCATAAGATTTCCTCCTTTTCTTTGGTTTCAAGTCGAATGATTAAGCACCGAATCTAAGGAAGACGGTGATGATGATAGTTAATGGAATATTAGAATGAAGAAAGCGGAAGGAAACGGGAGAACCCTCGAGGAAACCCAGAGAGACGGTATTTGTCACGTATCATAGAGCTACTCTCCCTCTCAATGAAATATTGCCATATATGTTGTTACCATTAAAAGAACGAAAGGTAAAAAAAAAAAAAAAAAAAAAAAAAGATGAAAAGCTTTTTCCTCACAATAACGCATTTCAAAACGTCCCATATACCTAAATTAATGGTAGCAATTTCATCTCTAGCGATCTCCCTGTCGTTAAAGGGGAAAGATATATTAACGCAATTTTCTGGCTTCTTCAGAGCAGGGACCAAAGATTATTCTTTTCTTCACAGTTTGATCAACACTTGTAGAAGGTAGGTAATTTTGTAAAAAGCATCGTGATGACTTTTGTTCTACCCTACTGAACGTCCGAAATTACCTCAAAAATTGCATCCTTTTCCCCTTTTGGTTCTTCATTCTGAGCAATTCCGAGATATTTTAGGTTCAAGAATCTGCAAAGAATGTCTTACGGAATTAAGGACACTATTCTCGTGGTCAGAAGTAACATAGTGCTTAACCACCTGTATTTGAAAAGTGACGGTTTTACTTGACTGATTTTAGATATAATGTAATGTAAGCTATTGATTTCAGTAGATGTTAAATCAATAATCAATGAATAACGTGTTAGTCACGTTCAATGTGTACTTCCATCACTACATGTTGTGTTGTTAAGGGAAGCTGGGATCTGGCTGATTGCTGCAAGCGATGTAAACAAAACAATCGGGGGATTGTCCGCCAAATGTTGCAGAATTCTGTCATACCAGGGGCGAATCCAGGGTGGGGGGCAATCGCCCCGATCGCCCCCCCCCCCAAAAGAGAAAACTTTCTTATTTTATATATATAAATAAAACCCATCTCAGAGTTTGGAGCCCTTAAAAGTAGCAGTATGACAAACCATCGCCCCCCTTCAGAAGTCGGTCCTGGATCCGCCCCTGTTTCATACTGGTTCTAGATAAAGTCACTGACCGCGCTGGTTGCCGGTGGTTGAATGTTGAACCTTTCGTTAAATATTTCAAGTACTACAGCATGTTCAAAAACTATAGGAAAACATTTCTTGTTATTATTTTGTACGTTTTCTACAATAAGTACTGGATATGATTGTAGAAGGTAGGTAATTGTCATTTGGTTCCTTACACAAGTAGACACGATGAATCATCACTGGCGCAAATCCCGGGGGATGAGGGAGACATGTCCCTGCAATCTTGGAACTGGGAGGACTGTCTCCTCTAATAATCCGATTTGAAAGGTTTTTTTTGGGGGGGGGGAGAAATGTGATGATTTGTGTCTGATATCCACAAGGGAAAGTGAGATGAAATTGATGTGCCCCCAGTATCAGCCTCAAATCTGCCCGCTCCCAATGTTGGAGGCAACTCTGCTCCCCTGATCCTCAACGGCATTGATTTTCAACTTCATAAATATTTTGAATATCGCTCAAAGTAAAAAGAAACTAAAGAAAAAGATTATGGGAACGGTCTTACCCTCCCCCCAATGTCGAAGACAGATTTGCGCCGCTGTGAACCATGTTACCAAAACAGCAACGAATATTGTCTTTTAATTTTCGAATACTATGTGCATGAGTAATGTAGACGTAATCCTTAAGATAACTGCACAAGAAAAAGTCTGCATGCGTTAAATCTGGAGATTCCGGTGGCCATGAATCCTTTGAGATGAGTCGTTTTGGAGAACAGTCTTTCAAGTAACGCATTATGTTCACAGCTATATGGCTCTTGAAACTATGTGTGGTCCAAATTCTCAGCTGACAACGTCGTAACAAATTCTCTAACGATTGCCACATACCATTCAGAGGTCTATGTTCTGTTCAAGGAATGAAATGAACACGCGACTACGTGATATGGCACATCAGATGCCAATTTTATGTGAATGCAGAGGTAACCTCTTCAACACATCTGGTTGTTACTGGTCCATATCAGAGAATTTTGGGTATCAGTGTATCCATTTAGATAGATCCATCCTTCATCAGGCCAGTGCCAATTATTGAACGCCTTCTCCTCTGGCTTTACAGATTCTATTAACCAGCGCCTTTTCAGTTGCCTTTTCTGGCGTCCATGCTTTAGGCAGCAGTTGCTGGACCGCTCTAACTTTATAGGGATACAGTTTCAAACATTTGCACAAGGCCGTGTTTACACTGCCAATAGAGGATCAAGTCCCCCAACTACATAGGTCATCTTCTTTTAATTTGGCCCTATATACGTGGACACATATGTAAATGAAGTCATCTTCTTTTAATTTGGTCCTATATACGTGGACACATATATAAATGAAATCATATCTTGCTGCCCACTGGTAAAAGTAGGATACTTTCTATTGAATCTAAGATGGGGACTACTAGCTAACTAGAGCAACATTTTACTCTAAATAAGTACAGTATTTCATCATCATTATTATCACAGTTATTCTGTCATTATTGACAGGTCATTTACCACAGTTTGAGATACTTCCATGCACAACGGTATTCAACTAACTTCTTCGTTTTCACGTAGCAATTCCATGTTTTAGTGCTACCCAGCAATTGTAGCCCTTTCGTCTTCTCCCTCCTTTTCTTACTGCCACTGTACCTTCGGTGTACATTTCACTTAACCTCTTCCTGCATTTGGCATCAATTGATGCCACATCTTTCGGCGGGAAAAAATGTACTTTATTGCATTGAAGTAGTATCTATCGCTGCTTGTTGGCAACGCTTGTTGCCCGGATGATATTTTGACACGCCACTAGATGGCTGGAGCAACTACAACCAGTAGAAAATTTTGGCGCGCTTCAGAGAACTGCTTGTTTTGCCACTATGTGTGTCGCTCCGTTTTGTATTGTGTTTTTCATCAGGAAGAGTCGGAACTGGAGGTAAGTAAAAATCATATTCTGAGACAATTGTATCCCTTTTTTCATATTATTATGTGTGTATTGTAATATGTCGTTCCTTTCGAAAATTATGAGCCAATTAAGTGATGGCATCAAATGATGCCTCTGTGCAGATACGGTTCTGATAAGTCGCATATACTTGATAACCGCTTTGAAATATAAAATAGTATCTAAATATTATTTCTTGCCTACATTGTGTAACAATAGATATTTGAAACTATAGCAGAGCCACATGAAACGTTTTTTCAGTGTCGTAGTCTGAACTTGTAACACGGGGGTCGCCAATAAATCACAATAAAATGCTACCTTCTTATGTGCTGACGGTATTTCTCTACAATAAACACGTAGAAACGTGAGACTGGGGAGAGTACGGAAACGAGGGAGTGTTTTGGGGCTTCGTACCAGCAAAACCTAAACTTTATTAGTAAATTGTGCGTAGTTTTAGATTTAATTGTACATAGAATTTTCTCTGATATTGAAATTGTCTTGCACGAATCCTTGCCGTAGCACTTGGTTCACGATTGTTCATTGCAAAATTAGACAATAGCAGATATTTCAAGCAATAAAAGTCAAGATTGTAGATTACTGACCCCCGTGTAGTGCACCTATATAATATTTAATATTTTCCAAGTACAAAGGTCAATATATTATCAACTAATATTCCTAATAATATAAATAATTATGTTTCATTATTTCTAAAACAAATCAACCTAAATTTCGTAACCTAAAGCCAATTACGGGTATGGGAGGGTCAGGGTCAGATATCTACTTCCTTCCCAAACAGACTATTTATTTTTTGCAGGTTCATTCTACACAAGTTTTAGAATTGAAATGCTCAGTGGCGGATCTAGCCCGGAACCGGGGGTTCTAGGCCTCCCCTGTTTTTTGGGCTACAAAATTAAATGAGGTTAAAATACTTATAATAACCATAATTTTGAAATCTTGCAGTAGCATATAGATGATGATGGGTCACATTCTGGCAGCATCTGCAAGACCTCGTAGTTATGAGCTTCTAGATCCGCTACTGAAATTGCTATACATTTGTTAGTAGCTACAATGATCATATGTTTACCTACTTGTACTTGAATATTTATTATTTTTACAGCCTCTCTATGGCTCAAGGATTGAGGTAGGAAGAAATTGCCAGCCTTCTGTGTTCAGAAGTCCCATCAGACTCTGAGGCCAGCTTCTGCAGTAATGATGAAGATGAATTCCCGCCCAACCATCAGCGTCATGCTCCTTTTGCGGAAGATTTTGCTGAAACATGTGAAGATGACAGCGGTCCTAATGTCCCTGAAGTGAGTGCTTCTCAAAGCGATTAATCACAAATTACGATAGTAAATGCTCCTGAAAATCAGGTGCCTTCGGCGACATTCCTAAGTAGCTCTGATGAGAATTCACGCCCCACATCACAAGATAATTCAATTTTTAGTGTGAGAGTGCCTACTAATTCTTAAAAACGTTCTTTGATTTGGTTTGCTGTTAAAGACAATGATTACACAATAATGCCCCTCCTTTCAGCGGACAGCGTAATATCAATATTCACGGAAACGACCCATATGATTACTTTGTACAGTTGTTCCCTGAGACATTGATGGAACACATTGTGACAGAAACCCAACGGTATGCTTTGCAACAAGGCAAACATTCATTCAAGATCACTCTGATGAACTAAAAACATTCTTGGGGATTGATATAATGATGACATATATAAAATATCCAGACAGACGTATGTATTGGTCATTAGTTCAGAAATGTGAAAAAATACAGCTAGTAAATGTTTATGTGAAGAACTTTCAAGCGAGACAATGGAAAAAACAAAAACATGCTATTCATGAACATTTTGCAGTGGACTTGTGTGCCTTTTTAGTGAAATAACTTTTTATATACACAGATTATGTTATTTGTCAACTTTTATGTAGCAAGCTGTTTAAAATTGTATTACCTTTATTAAATGTACTTTTACTAATGTTAAGGTGGATCACCACCCGGAAGTCAGTACATATTTTAGCACATTGCCTTAACTACTGCGCAATGAAACATTACATATTATAAATATTGTACTATAAGATAGAGTATTCTTTCAGCTACAGCACAAGACACTGATTTATTTGGTTGTGTTTCCTGATATCGAAAAATGTAACAAATAAAAGAAAATATTTGATTCGTTTTACAATGAGCACACAAGATGGCACTTGCTGTAAGATCTTACTAGAAGGGCTCTGTTTTACGAAATGTTTATTTGTATGTGTAAAGTGTTTTAAAGTAACGATCTTATTACGAAATAGATATATTTTTTGACCGTTTTTCGTGTTATGTTTCATATTTTATTTAAATATTAATTTACATTTAAGGAAATAGATTTTGAGACGAAACTTGCGCAGAACGCCATAATGCGTTGTTGCCAAATTTGTACGCTTACTGTAGTAGTCATAATAAGAAAGTTCCTGGATTCTAGCGTTGCAGTTCGAGAAGGGGAATTGCGGTAAGGGTAGAAAACTAATTTCTCTAGTAAGTATCCAAGCAGAATTCCATAAATACTTCCTTTATTATCTGGCATCAGTAAACAGTCGACACTATCTGGCAACGCCACACTATTTAAGCAGCGGTTAGCATAGCACTAAGAACATCTAGCGATCCACCTTAATATTTTATAATTTATGAGAGTCAATTCTGAGGATGTCATCACTTTCATCCCATGGAAGGAATGGCAAACCACTATGGACTAACTTTGCTCAGGTACCTTCGGATATAATTTGCCTTTAGGAAGATCATCACATCATCGTCGTCATCATCGATGAAGATTGCTAATTATTTGTCAGTTTGTCTCAGGGTACTGGCATCGGTTGATGCCAAGTCAAATATTCCTCAATTGCATGCTGGCAACAACTGATGCCAGGTCCCTGGGACCCCATGGGACCCTGAGAGAGCAAAATTGATAGTTTTTCCGACTTATACGTCTAAATATTAGTCTGAATACAACATGTCGATTTTTTTTCAACGCTGGAACACATAGCATGCAGATAATTCTTTCTCAGCCAATATCCTGGTTGCTTTTTGTGGTGGAGGTCTATGTTCAATTGGTCCTCACACTTTGAGTTGAATGCGAATAGACATAAGGCGAAAGTCAGTTGTTGGTGCGAGTTTATCCTACGTACTACCTGATTGTGGCAGCTCAGTTATACCATGAACTTGCGTAAGGACAGAGTGAACATAGGACCTCCACAGAGCGTGTACGAGCACGTATGATGTACGAGTCCAAACTGGGCTCAAACGCCGTTGCAGCGGGGCGACAGGCCTTTGGTGAGGGTGTCGTGGCTACGCAGACACTGCAGCGGTAATTTAACTAGTTCAAGGACGGTGGCGAAACACTCGAAGACGCACCACGTGTCGGTGACGAAGACCACCAACATATCTACAAAATGAAGATCTTCAGACAGCAATTGAGGGAAACAATGGCCAAACATGTGATGAACTTTGACCTCAATTCAGTGTAAATGGAGAAACCATTCGGCAGCACCTCCACCAACTTGGGAAACTCTACAAGTTTCGTCGATGGCTCCCACATGATTTGACTCCGGGTCAGAAGGCAACGCGAGCAGACACTTTTATTTCTTTGCTGTCTTGTCTGAGGAATGAGCTATTTCTGGACAGGGTGTTGACATGTGATGAGAAGTGGCTCCTGTACGAAGCTCCACGGCACCGTCATCATTGGTTAGCATCCCATGAACCGGTTCCAAAACAGTCAAAACCAGCACTGCACGAAAAGAAGATCCTCCTGTGTGTTTGGTGGACTGCATCTGAAACTATTGCAACTGTGTACTGTCAGCAGTTGAGCCGTGTTCGAGAAAAAACTCTAGAGCCAGAATTTCTGAATCGGAAAGGGGTCCTCCTGTTACAGGACAACGCTAATCCCCAGGTGGCTAGAATGACCCAGGGCACCATTCTACGCCTTGGATGGGAAATACTATTGCATCCGCCATACTTCCCGGACATGGCACCGTCCAATTATCACCTGCTCCATTCCTTAGACAATCACCTTAGAGCACACCAGTTCAAATCCCTAGTAGAGGTGCAAAATACACTTTACACTTTCTTCGCTTCACAACCCACCAAGTTCTACCGGGATGGAACCCATGGCCTTCCAGAACGTTGGCAGAAGATTGTCGATGCAGATAGGGACTACTTTTTATTTTCCAGATACGTCTTAGGTGACATATCGATGTTCGAAGTTAGTGGGTGAAAATGCGACAGAACTTTCTTGGTTATTTTTATAAATAAAAATGAAAGTGGCTAGACCCTATGTTTGTGACTTAATAACTCTTGAACGATCTGATCGATCTCAATCAAATTTTCAACACATATAAAGTTCAGGCTTGGGATGATTATTATCATTTCACTTTGACGGTGCAACTTAGAGGAGGAAGAGATATATAAAAATGAATCGATATATCGATTAGATATATCGAAAATGACCGATATCAGAGAGCACTTCAATAATATTAAAAAGTTGCTGATTAACGGAACCTATTATTACTTTTTCTTATTTAAACCCAACGAAACGAGTAATTGATGCAAGACACATCTAAAATTATTTCCATTCTTCTCCACACACACATTTTGAGATCTTCCAGTCTCCAATCTTCTGAAATACTACAACCAATGTTATTTCATTATCCTTACGTCCAAGTTGTATGAAGAAAGAGTTTCTGTAGCTAGTTATCAGCAAATATAATATTTCAAAATATCAACAGAAGCTTCATCAAACATTTTTAATTAATTGAGACTGAAGGTAGGATGTTCTTACTAGTTTTTTTTTAAAGTTCTTTTTAACAGAAAAGCATGCTTTGTGTAGTGTATTTACTTACCATTCTCGGTTTCCTATCAATATCTATTCCTTTCCTTTTGAATATTCGAAATAAAACATAGACAGAAAAATGAATATTTTATGGGTCATTTTAGCTTTTGAAGCATGAAGAGTACTCGTTCTCCTTCTTTTAGATATTCAAAGCCAAATGAGCGTGTATAAACACACATGATGTGAATCAAACGTTTCATCATAAAGGCAGAAAAAATCACAGAATATAAAACTCTGTGTCTTCAAAATACATACTCTTCTCTTCAATGTAAGTTTCATTTATTTCATTTTATTTTGCTTCAAAGTTCTGAGAATTTAAAAATTCATTTTCTCTATTGCTTTGGGATATATCTGCCGAACTTTCAGCTTCACTTTCCAGCGATACTTTTCTTGCCTTTGATTCTTGACTAAGAAAACAAGTAATAATACTCGGGGCCAAATCGGAACTATAAGGATGATATATCACGATTGAAGAAATATATTTGCCATTTTTTCTCTGCTTGAGAGCATTGAACGTGGTCGAACATTATTATGCTGTAGGATAACCTTGTACTTCCCTTTTATTCTAGTTTTTTGACCATTTACTCGATACCATTTTGACCAATATATCACCGCAATTTTTCTAACCAGATTCTAACGATAATTTCCATCAATAAGTTAATCCACCCTTTTATACTTACGTACAAAGGCCAACCAGAAAAAATGGAACATTTTGGTGTAAACACAAAGAACTAACAATGATATGTGTGGAACTACAGAGCTTGCCCAAATGAAAAGGAGACTACGGTCATACCTAAAGAATAATATGTGAAATACACTTAACATGTAACATGGTGCCATAAAGATCTGCCATTGATGTTGATACACTGACACCAACGCGTGGGAAAGGAATGGATAGCCTCAGTATAGGAACCCCCTATATTCGTGGAAAACTCCTTTCCCCGTGGAAAACCCATTATTCCAATTTCTCAATACCAATATTGCCACGTGTACAATTCTCTTCGTGTTCCGTAAACAAGAAACATTCGACCGGAAGACGCTGCAAGCTCCGCCTAGGACCTTTTAATTTTATCCATCACCAAGACGATGCAGATATGAACATTAACATAATCGAGTTGTGCCAACTTAAGAATCCTCGACTGTGAGGTGGAAAAATGTAATAAGGCTTTTCATTTCGACTTGTTCAGAAGTTGAAAGACTGTCTGGAAAACACTTTTTCCATATAGGTGAACTCTAAGTCGCATTGAATATATTGACAGTAACAGAGCACAATGACAGTACAATAAAATTGGTGTGATACTATGATAAGCGTTTGAATATGTATAGTCAAATAGGTACTATGCTATGATATGCGCTTGAATATATGTAGTTAAGTTGGTATCATACTAAAAATAAGCGCTTGAATACGTGTAATAAAATGTTAACATGCAATGATAAGCGCTTGAGTATATATTGTAAAATTGTTATCATACTATAATAATCGCTTGAGTATGTACAGTAAAATTGGTATCATGCTATAAGTGCTTCAATATGTATAATAAAATTGTTTTTATGTTATGATAAATGCATAAATATGTATAGCAAAGGTATCATGCTGTGATAAGCGCTTGAATATGTATAGTGAAATTAATATCATGCTATGATAAGTACCGGAATATATACGGCGAACGTACACTCATGTCCAAAATTATTGTCGCATGTCTATAAATATGTTGTTGTAGGAATATAATTTGATAACGAATTCGCCCGGTATTTATTATAATGTTAGTATGTGTATAATCGGCAAAGACATGTATGTGGCAAATTTCGTGTCAAAAGAGCAGTAAATAAGAACAATAAAACAGAAATAAAACTTTCTTGTCCATTTAGCAACATTTTGTTTTACTCATTCTAATTTTCGTATTTACAATTCTTTTCCTATGAAATTTACCACAAATATGCATTTTCTGATTATACACATAGTATCAGTATTAAAAGTGCCCTGCAAAATCATTATCAAATTATATTCTTACACGAATACAGTTATAGATATGCGACAATCATTTTGGACTGTAGAGTAAGATATGTACTTGCCACATCACAAATCATTTATTTACACTATTTGTCGTTCGTATTTTACACCAAAACATTCGTTTTAGTTTTGCAAATTATGCTATGCATAGATATCGAAGGTCTTATAGAACTGGCTGCATCCGTCTCATGTATGACGCCTGTCGACAGGTACCAGAACAAGAGATAACGAGAAGTGGTTTCTTGGAGTCGATTCAGAGTCTCAGGAATAAATTAAATATCATCCGTTAACTCTTTGGTCAAATTGGAAGAGGCAGAAATTAGCCATTTCTGCTTTCAGCATCAATCGCCATACAACAATAATGGTAACAAATAGGTACAACCTGTTTCCTGGAATCGATTAGCATCTTAAGGAAACACACTGCAGCTTCCTATTAAAAACGGAAGTTGTAGAAATTTATCACTACTTCCGGGTTTCAAATTGATCTCAACATAACACATTGGTAAGAGATAGCAAGAAGCGTTTCTTGAAATCGATTCAACGTCCCCAAAATTGGTTCCATCCCATTCATTAACCTCTATTCAAACCGAAAATGGCTGAAATTAAGCATTTTCGGTTTCAACGTTGATCGTCACTATACAACAACAGTTGAATTTTGAAAAAAAAAAAAAAAATGAAATGAAATGAAATTTTTAGTTTTACGTCCCACGGTTATGCCGGTTAGGCTAAAGGAGACGGTGATGATGAGAAATGAATGAAATGGTGGAATGAAGAAAGTTGCGGGAAACGGGAGAACCCCGAGAAAACCCACGAGCACGGTGTTTGTCCACCATAAAGTCCACACGGCGCGAGCTGGGATCGAACCAGGGACCCCAGTCGAATTTTGGAAGTCTACTGTAGTTCACTATGTGTAGGAAAACACTTTATTTTTTTCTTTCCTTCTTCTGGGTTGCTTTCGTAGTTGGAATCAATTCAATACGGAAAACATATGTAGTATTTGAATTTTGTTTGTAAAATATATATTTACCTCTTTACTCTATATAGTTACAGAAAAGCATGCGTATATCATCGTACACATTTCCAAATCGACAATGAATACTTGTTGCAACAGCTGGAACAAACTTTTAACAATTGAAAGCTGTCGAAACAATAGACTGGCAACATTTCATTTTCTTCACTTGACTCCTCTGCATTTGTTTTGCACAAGTTATCTCACAACTACTTTGAAACTTCACGCACAGATGAAACTGTCTATTCTTATGAATCTTGAATACGACCTTTATGTACTGTATATATAATTTGCAGATGTGTTCAAAATGTCATAAGCCTATATAAAGGAAAAAAGATATATTGTCATAGCAACGGGAACAAAGCGAGAAATTGAAATCGTGTTCTTGCCTTGTTGCATGAAATCTGATCTTTGTTTCCCCTTATTCCATCAACATCCTATTACGATAGATCGTCATGTTCCCAATTGTTTCATAGATCGAGGAGTTCAGAAAAGAGATATTTGAGATCGTTGTTAAGCTAAAGAACAATGTATTCTCTTCTTATTCAGTAGTACATTCAAAGAAAATCTGATATTATATAAAATTCACATATGTAAAATAAGTACACAGATTCTAAGACGATATATTTAAGCTTTCAGTTCATCGCCTGGAAAGAAACCCCACCGTCAAGAAAATACTAACTTTTGTGGACTTTTTCAAGAGAAATGAGTAATGCCATACTTTCAAGTTATTAATGAACTATTCATTTGCGAAATAAAATATAAAATTGGCTTAGTAACGTTTGACAAAATCATCCGAAAAATTCACCCCTGAGAGTAAACTATACCTTGTGGAGTTCTTTTTTTTTTTTAAAAAAAAAAAAAAGAAAAATGAGTTATACCATATTATGGGGTTATTGAGGATATATTTATTTATGAAATGTGAACAAAATTCCCTTCGCAGTTTTTGAGAAAATCGCCAGGAAAAATCTTACCCCAATGAGTAAACTACCTCTTGTTGGTTCCTTCATGAGATATGATTTATGCCATATTGTCAGGTTGGTAATGAAAATTTATTAGTAAAATATGAACAAAATCCCTTGAGTCGTTTTTGAGGAAATCGTCTGGAAGAAATTTACCCTTAGAGTAAACTACTTCTTGTGTGTTTTCTTCACAATAAATGATTTATGCCATGTAGTCAGGTTAGTAATGAAATATTTGTTTAAGAGAGAGGAACAAAATCGTCTGAGTTTCTTTTGAGAAAATGGCTCAGAAAAATCACCCCAATAATCTAATATTTTAAGGACAAATGAATCATCCAATATTGTCAGGTTGATAACGGAATATTTACTTATGAAATACGGACAAAATCGCTGGAGAACTCGTCCTTAAGAGTAGACTACCCTTTCTGGACATATCCCTCAAAAATGACTAATCCCACGGTATAGGGTTGCTAACTAAGTGTTGATATATAAAATTTAAACAAACTTGTTAGAGCTGTTTTAGAAAAAAAATGCAATTTTCAATTTTTACCCTTCAGAAAACTACCCTTAACTTTGGGGATTGGAAGAAAATTTGAAAAAAAAATCCTAGCGAATTGGTGAGGGAATCCTAGGAGGAAAAAAAAAACTTGTTCAAAATTGGTGAGGATATATTCAACGGTACGGCTTCTAGGCAAGTGAATACGTTTACACTGGGGCGATAGGACCGACAGACATCGATAAATTACTTTTTCGTTAGGTAGATGTCGTAAAACGTGTAAATGCATTAAAATCTCGAATTCAATTTTTTTCTCGATCCTAATAACTTTTTCTCCTCTATTATCACTCGAAAGTAAATATCAAAAAAGGGAGGAAATAGGAGAACTCCGAGAAAGTCCACGTACCCAGGCATACTTGGTAAAAGCTGGAATTGAACTAAAGATATCAAGTAGCAGAGGTGTGTGCCCTACCACTAAGCCATTGCAGCCTCCATCAGTATTAGTGGTTTCCATATTACAAAGATCACTCTTTACATTATCCCCGTAGCCTCAGGAGTGTGAAATTTAGATGTTTTCCAACTGGATAACAAGAAATTAGCAACACATGACAATTATAGGCAGTTTACTTTAAGGTGAAAATTGGGCTACAAAAAAGCAAAGCTTAAAGTAGGTCTCGGAAATCTCGGAACTCAGTTCCTGTGACACATTTGCCTCTTATCAATATCCGGACGTTTTTCTAGATTTTTGTTATCATTACATGTTGAGTTTACCTGTCAATAGAGACGAAACTTTGTCGCAACAGTTTTGATATTTTGTAGCATTAATTGTCACAATTTTCGCATTTATGTCGCATTTATTTTTTAAATGTAGCACTTTTTTTTTTTAAAGATGAAACTTGTGAACAATATATTTTTGGTAGTAAGGTGTATATCTAATACAAAAATGAGGATATACTTTGATTAGGTGCATATTCTAACTAACGTATTCACTGAAATATAGAAATTAATGCAAAAACTTAAACATTCCTCTAACGTCATCCTTAATTAAAGGATAACATGCAGCAAGACATTACCAATTCTTCTTTTAAGTTTGTTCTCCTATTAGTAACAATCATATTATAGGTGGAAAACAATCTCTTGGCGTCAACACTAGAGACTGGCAACCATATTGAACAGGTCTGACAGCAAAAGACCGTGGTTAACTTTTAAACTGTTTAATAATGAAACAATGTCAACTTTCTTATCATCACTGTTGAAAAAAAATAACCTTACTTTTAGATTCACGGTAAGCAACCAACAGATCATGAACATTTTCACCACAGTCAAAGATTTAAACAACAGTTCAGTTTTGTTGATGTCTATATCTTTATGAAGTGAAACAGTTTCTGAATCAAGCAACTTGCAGCTCTGGAGCAAATAACCGAGTTTTTCATAAATGCAACGTTTTTTTAAAGTTAAATAATATTGGAAATGCGCTTTTTAGTTATTATTAGCAATAGTTAACAAGAATTCCATTTTTTTCGTTTTCATTCGCTTTTGTCGTAAGTAATGCCGAATTTCGCAAAACTTCGCGATAATATAAACGTGATTTCTGGCTCTGAAATGAGAAGTTTGAGGTTTTCTGAAACACACACACACACACACACACACACACACACATATATATATATATATATATATATATATATATATATATATATATATATATATATCGAGAGAGAGAGAGACAGGAACTGTACCAAAAGTGGGCCCCCATTTTGTTTTTTCCATATATCTAAGAAAGTATCAATCAGAAAAAGTGCTATTCAGGCTGAAAATAATATGATATGTAATTGTTTTGCTTGTTTCTTCCCATCACAATCAAGGAAAAAATGGGTTGAGAAAAAATGGATTTTCATATGGACTGCATTTTCGGCATTCGAAAAAACTGTTCCAAAACCTGGCCCCTTTAAATTTAGATAAATTACCCAAAGCGAAAACCTGTATTACTTTAAATGAGTTACGTATTTAAGCTAAAAACAACATCCTAAACACTGGGGATTGAAATAAAATGAAATATGAATGTTTAAAAGACTTTATTGGAAGAAATTGAAACAAATTCCGAAAAGTAAAGAACATTAAAATTGAACTTAAAACTTAAATATTCCACATTCTAGTGGCCAAAATGCAATCTGAAAATATTTTTTATAACTCCAGCACAACCTTTCAAATAGATTAAACTTATAAACTGAAAATGTCTAAACTTAAATATTCCACATTTTACTGGCGGAAATAGCAAATCAAAATGTCTTTTTTTTTTCTTTTTTAAACTCCAGAACAATCTTTCATATAGACTAAACTTGAAGACTGAAACTTTTAAAACTGAAATATTCAATATTCTACTGGTAGAAATAAGAAATCTAAACATCTCTCTTTCTCCAACCTACTTATTTGGCATTAAAAAAATCCTCAAACTTCAGAACCAAAACTTCCAAATTAAACGTGATAAATGAAATGTTTCACAAAGTTAAGATTGCCTATACTGGCAAAAGTCACAAATATAAATGACTTTGCCAGTCTCCTCACAATCTACATGGCCCCACTAAGAGCACGTGACACAATGGACCCACAGTTCAACTCTCGTATCACTCGAAAAATTTTCAGTGCAGAACATGCATGTGGCATCGTCATCCGTGGACGATGTTTTCCCAGGTGGAACGTTTAAAGTTGAGAATATTGTTGATGCTTCCTTATATCAGAGATTGAGCCACAATCAGAATCGTCTTCCTTGGCTCTTCCTTTCACCTTCAGCTGTCTTTTACTTTCCTGGAACATAGGATCTTGATAATGACTTAACACTGCCATGCCCTCGACCACGATATTGTGTTATTAGTTTCAGCTTTGTTTTGGGCATTTTGGTCCTCTTGAAAATTGTAGATAAATTGCACGAGTGATGAGAATTTGGTATGAAACATATCTTTTACTTTTGCACAACATAGTAGGGGCTCGCTTTAGGATTGACCAGGGGGCCCACTTTACGACCATACATGTTTTTACTTTCGCTGCAAATAATTTGTCAATCCTACGTCTAAATTACTAGCTAATTACATAGAACATACCTCTTACCATTAAGATTAAATAAATAAATAGTTGGCGCACTTACCTCTTTACTAACTATGGAAAACAATGCTTGCTCGTCGGAGCTTCAAAACTTTCCACTGCATGAAAACTCGTCAGATGTTGATTGCGGAACAAAGGATTAACTGATCAACACAGGAACTAACGCTGCATGCAACAGAAACGTTAAACTACAATTCAGCTTATTTCTAGCATTCTACGCCAATACCCGGAGCAGCAATTGAGGGGGCCCGCTTTATGGACCCGGGCCCGGGTTTGGTACAGTTCCTCTATTATATATATATATATATATATATATATATATATATATTATATATATATATAACATTTCGCACATAATGCATTAACGAAAAAGTTTTGTCTCTATCTATCAAGCACTATTAATATGTAGTATTAAAATAAATCTGGAACTTTTATTCTTTATTCTCTCCCATTATTCACTGTATTCCAGTAAATTAGTGTTGTGTTACAGACATTTTCTGAGTCACTTTAAACATTGAACAAGAAAAATGCATTTTCAGGCTGCTAGAAGTTCAGGTTATTGTTGTGCCATGTCATGACCATTGAACTGCGTGGTGAGCACACTCGCTCGGAAGAGTGTAACAGTTTTTTTTTTTCTGGCAAGCTATTCTGAGTGAGACTTTTTCCTGGGTTTTCTTTATTCATACCAGGCAAATACTGGAATAGTACCTAACATAATAGTCCAGACCGCACCGAAAGACGCCATCCCTCGACGGACTAACTTGGCAATAGATGCCGAAAGCCCATAAATATATTCCTAATCCATGGTATCTCCAATTCTAGAAATCAACTAACGCATCC